>NW_026294503.1:16713133-16845633 GCF_007827085.1 Peromyscus californicus insignis
AAATAATTGCTATGCAGGCTATCTGATATGTGACTCCCAAAGGGGTTGGAATACACAGGTTAAGAACCACTGCCCTAGAGAATCATAATAGACCTCATTCCAATAATTATGTCCATTTCTACTAGTTATTTCTTGTCAACTTCCTAAATGCTGAGGTCATCTAGGAAGAGGAAATCTCAATTGAGAAAATACTTGCAACTGATTAGCCTATAGGCAAGGCTGTAGAGTTGTTTATTATAACTATTAATGATTTATGTGGAAGGTCCTAACCCATTGTGAGTGATACCTTCCCTAGGCAGGTAGATTTGAATTGCATAAAAAAGGGAAGCTAAGCAAGCCATGGAAAACAAGAGTGTAAGCAGCATCCACCTATGTCCCCTGTTTCAGTTCCTGCCTCTGGGTTCCTGGTCTTCTTGAGTCCCTTCCTTGTCTTCCCTCAATAGGGATTTTGATCAGGATATGTAAGCCAAATATTCTTCCTCACCAAGTTGTTTTGGGTCCTGGTACATTTTGCAGCAATACAAGGCAAACCAGCATACAGTTTTATATCTCTTCACCCACTATCCTGTGCATCTCCTTGCTGGTCTCACCTCTTGCAGCTTGCTAGGACTTTAGTCTAATTGTGGTCTAGATATTAAAAAGAGCAGTCATGGTGTTCCTGGGGATAATCAGCGGTATGTTCTCTAAGCAATGGCTTCTGAAGGATGCTTCCTGGAAACTGAGGATAACTTCCTGATGTGTGAATGTCCATTTTCAACATTTGTCATTCTTATCATACCTACACACATACACACTTTATCTTTTGTTTTCAAAGATGGAAATATGTTTGATATGTTTAATTGTAAGAATTTAATTTTTAAGATGTGTAGATATATATTACCTTCATCCAAATAAAAGATCTTTTATTTACAGTACATTTTTAATTATAATACATAAAAATGGTACACATTTGTGAAGTGTCAGATAATGCTTTGATATTTCCATTTATTATATAGCATTAAGATCAATATACACTTAATTTTTTAATTGGAACTAAGTTATGTAGCTTGGTCTTTTTGAGGTGCCCCTGGCAGTGGGATCAGGATCTATCCCTGGTGTGTGAGCAGGCTCTGTGGCCCATTACCTAAAGGTGCCAGGTGGAACTGTAGAAACTTCCCCCTACACATTACCTATAATGGGATGCCTTGCTTATACTTTGTCTCATAATTCAGCATCTTCCACATATTTCTGGCTAATACATGCTATTGTGGGATGTCTTTCTGTATGCTGTGAATATGTGTTGCTCTGAATGGCCTATGGCAGACCAACATGGAGCCAGGAAAATCCAAGAGAGGTAGTGAAAGGAGAAAGGAAAGGAAGGGGAGATGCCAGCCACTGTCCAAGGAGCAACGTGCTAGCAGACCAGTAATGCCACGGGCACATGGCAGCTTATAGATGAATAGAAATGGATTAAGTTATAAGAGCAAGCTAGCAAGAAGCTTGAGCTATAGGCCACTCAGTTCATAATCAATATAAGTCTCTGTGTGTTTACTTGGGTCTGAGGGGTTGTGGGACCGGGTGGGATACAGGAAAACTTCCGACTACAACATGCCATACTCCAAAATGAAGTGAATAGTGGGAAATTTTCCTAGGTAATTGTTGAGCAATTTCTGTATGTGTTTTTTCTTTTTCTTTTTCTTTTTCTTTTTTTGGTCTTTTGAGACAGGGCTTCTCTGTGTAGCTTTGTGCCTTTGCTGGAACTCACTCTATAGCCCAGGCTAGCCTTGAACTCACAGAGATCCACCTGGCTTTGCCTCCCGAGTGCTGGGATTAAAGGCATGCACCACCACTGCCTGGCAAAGTAGATCTGTATGTTTTTCACAAAGCAAATTGTCATGTATTACTAAAAATGAAGAAAGGAGAAAGAAAAACAGGAGGATCAGATGGAGATTAAGAAACTTACTTTACATAGGAGTCTGCATCCAGCAGAGCACATACAATAATATCTCAGGTTGTTCATTTTTCCTCCTTAAATTTGTATTTGCCTTTTCTGTATCCATATCAATGGTTCATTTTCCCTTCTCTCTCTAACACCAACACCTTTTTCACAATACTTTGCTTCCTTGATTTATCAGGATCTGACAAATGATTTCAGCATGTACTTTTTCTTATTTTGTTTCCACAACTTCATCTTGCTATATTTTTAATTAGGTCTCTCTCTCTCTCTCTCTCTCTCTCTCTCTCTCTCTCTCTCTCTCTCTCTCTCTGTCTCTCTGTCTCTCTCTGCCTGTCCCTCTCTCTGTCTCTCTGTCATTCGGTCTCTCTGTCTCTGTCTCTGTCTCTCTTTGTGTGTGTGTATGTAGTTGGATCCAAGCTCATATACAGACTATAATAACAATTTTATATCCATATAAAATTAAAGACATGATAATATAATGACTTTATTATAGAAAAGTAAGTAAGCTTGCATCTGTGAAACCATGCACTATCTACATGAAAAGTAACCTTACTTCAACACTCTAATTATCATTATTGTGATAGATAAATTTGTAAGTATATGTAGTTAAATGAGGAAAATTCAGCATTAGAACAGAGATATGAATATAGATTTGGGGCTGAATACAGTAGGCAAAGCTCTAAAATCAGGTCCACATTTCTCATGTTCTGCTGCATATGCCCAGTGCAAGCCTTCCTCTTAAGTCTTAGCTCGATTGTAAATAAGATGAGATGTGACTTTGGTGATAATGTTTCATTGTAAAGTTGATGAAGTTCTGCAGATTAATTAAATTTCCAAACCAATTGAGTCAGGGTTGACCCAAAAAAGAGAGCAGGGGATTCTGAGTTCATCGGAGTATCAGCTACCTTTGGAAGCTGAAGACTTTGGTTCCACAACCATAGAGAACTGAAGTCTGCCAAGAATGTTAATGAACTCAGAGAACACAAGCACCAAATTGGAAGGAAACTCCGCTCACACTTCAACATTGACACAGACCCTTTGACACAGAACATAAAATTTAGCTACAGTATTTCAGAGCTGCCACTGTACATGGATTATAAAATAACTGCATTACGTATCTAAGTGTGCAATGATTTGCAATGTTGCAATGGAAGTTAATGCACACCTTGCAAAGGGAAAGTCAGTAATTCAAGATCTGTTCACTGGTGCTTCATTCTAAGATAACTGAATCTGTTCAGAGATTTCTCCTTTGACTACCAGACTATCACCCTATTGTTAAACCCTTTCTGTCTTTCTACCAAAGAACTGTGCTGTTAAGCATACCTGCTGTATAAGTAGGAGGGCAGCTCATTCACAGAAGAAATGGGAGTCTCTGCTGTAGTGAAATCTACTAGGGGAAGGGAGGTGCAAGCCAGATCTGAGCATTACCACAGGCTTACACTTCTCTGACACTTGAGCCCACGTCCTAACCAGACTTCAACTCTTTCACTGTCATGAGACAAATTTCAGAATTCAATAAAGCAATGGTCTTGAAAAAATGTGGGCAAATAAGTGTTCTTACTGGAAAACATTTCTCATTTCCAGGAATTCCTTTGGTTGAATAAGAAGCATTGCTTCCCAATATTGTCTTTCAATTCCAAATATGAATGACTAATCTTGAGTAAATGGCAGAGTTAAGTTACATGCATCTGGTAATTTCTCTCTTGTGCTAAAATAGACTAGAAATGTGTTCTTATACTTTCATTTGGACAAAGGCAATTGGTTTGCTCACACACCTAAACATGACTCCAAGTAAATATATGATGATATTGAAAGATCTTCAGTTTTAAGTAGATCAATTCTAGATCACTAAATCACTGTTTCATAAGAATTTTTTTTTTAACCATTTCAGTTCTTGTTGGTTCCACTTATTTTAAATCTAATCATTTGCTTCCACTGCTGGTAATCTTTCAGTATTTTCCATCACTCAAACAGCACTTGCCAATAGAGCAGTGACTCGGCACATATTTAAATCTAAGCTTAAATTGAGCAAAGCGAATATTAACTGCTCCAGTCCTGCTATCTGCATTTCAAATGCTCAGTTACTATATATGGCTCTAGACTGTAGAGTAGTCCATCACTGCAGGATGTCCCATTGGACAATGATGAATTAGTACAGATCCTCAAGTATTTTATTAAAGTCTTTACTAATTGTAATGATTTTGTGATTTTTTTTTTTAAATCTAAGGTCACTCTGTCATGTCTGACTGGTGTTCCAGGCATTTAAAATGATTTGCTTCTATAAACCTGATATTGTGAAATATATTAAATATAAATGTGTATTATGAAATATACGTGTCTATCTCTGAGTGTGTGTGTGTGTAGGTAAACTTTTACTTTTTATGTATAGTTTTGCAGTTCTTGACTCTCAATGACAGTGGTCAGAAGTTAGAACATTCAAGAAGCTGTGATATTTCTTGGATAATTTTGCAGGAATTGCAGTGAGGCCAGGGGAAGAAACAGCTTTCTGGCATTTTTAATCCATCACTGTACAGATAACTGACATGAACTTACAATTTATTTACTTGGTCATTTTCTTCACTCTTGTTACACAATCCCCTATCATGTCTTTCTAATTCCAGAAAGTGGTTAATCTCGAACAGGGTGAAAACCTCTAAACTGTGTTGTTCCTACAGGCTGTGCTAATATTTATGAATAAAAATAGTGTTGCAAGGTCTAGATATGAGCCACAGTTTTTGTGTGTTTGTTTGTTTAGGCGGTCTTTAAGAAATGCTGTAGTAGCGTTCTCTAGCACACACAGAGTAGCTGTACTGATTTTCATCTAGCTGTCTGCCATCAGTCACAGACCTGGAAAGGCCTTCCAGCACAGAAGATCATCTGAGTGACGAGGGCGTCCTTTTCAAGGGTCTTGGGACACGCAGTCACTTGGCTGCTGTCAAATGTTTCTGCAGGGAAGGAATCCTCCAGTTCAATAGACCAGAGGGTCTCTGGCTCCGCCAAGAAGAGTGACAGAGGCTATAAAACTGTCTGTTCTCTCCCTCTGCTCTGTCTTGCCAGGAATCCCAGGCTGGGAGCTGTTGAAAATACAACTGCTGTTATTTCAAACTGCCGCATTCAAGGGATGCTGCTGCCTTCTCTCTGGCGCCATCTACTGGGCAGTACTGAAAACACTGATTCACTTAAAACAGCTTGGGAAATTGTATTCCAGGTAGAGCAGAATACCCCCCCACACACCTTTTTAGGGTCTGCTTTTGTCTGAGAGTTAGCAATTCGAATTTTTTCCAGAATATTTTTATGAAAACATAGATAAATGGAGATAAAGATAAATCAAGCAAGCAAAGAAACAAAATGACTAGAGAAGACCCTGAAGAATTTTCTCTAAAACTTTATCATAACAAAAGAAGCAGCCATGAGGTAATCGGCGAAGGGAAAAAGGATGACTGCTTTCACAGAAATTTTCCCAGTATTTTGACGTATACAGATTAAGAGCTTCATTCTTTCATACTTAAAAAATTTCAACTTTTTACAAATTTTCCTCTAAATACCACCTATCTTGAATCCTGCTTGCTGACTGGGCATGTATTTCCCTATGTTACTCATGAAAATCATAGATCCAAGTATAAGGTAGATTCCCAAACTTTTTAAACAGAAAATTATGCTTGCACTATTGAATCGGTACAATTTTTTCTAGCCATTATTCCATAAATAGGCCTTCTTAACACACAATTCCTCCCCCCTCCCCCCAGGAAATACCAATATCACCTCAGGTAAATAGGTGTATAAAATAGAAATACAAACTAAATGATTACTGGAAAGGATCATAAAGAAATTTATTTTAAAATAATTCTTTGGTATTCATATGAGTTTGCCATTTGTTAAGGACCAAAGAAAGTTTGCATATATTCAGATGGATATGCTTGTTTGTGTTTTTGTATAAATAATGAAATCTTGGCTAAATATTTGATTTCAGGTATAGTTCATCAGCATTGTCAGTGTGATGGCATGCCCGGAGCAACACGTGCTAACTGTGTGTTCAGAACCAAGACTGCAACAGAGTTTTGTAACACAGCCAAGTTGAGTTACCAGGACATCTCAATGTTTTTTGATAGTGAGTTGATTAATATTTAATTAGATAAACAATGTCAGTAGCTCTGCTCCATATAAATACATATTACCTTTTGACAGAACTATATTTAGGGAATTTCAGAAACTTGGGGGGTGCTGTCCTATCTCAAGCCAAAATTCATTTAAAGATTTTTAAGATAACCCAATCATCGCATTTTAAAATCAAGCATTCTAACACAATCAAATCCAAAGATCCAATAATATGATAGATACTGAGGAATGAAAATAGGAAACTATTAAAAGTCTTTATGTTCTTTAACTATTATGTTTTATTAAAAGCAGCAATTGTTGTATGTATGGTAGAAGCACCTCCATTAACCATATACAATAATTTCCTGTCCTAACTGGGGTGTTTAAAGCACAGATCATCAGTATTGCAGGTTCGATGGCATGTCCAGTGCAGTGCATGCATATTTTGTGTTTAGAACCAAGCCCACAGCAGAGTTACCCAATGCAATACGGTTGAGTGCTGCCAGAAGTACTACTAATACAATAAGCCTTGGCTTTCAGTTAATTTTTGCTAATTGCACATTCATAAAATAGTTACCATTGCAATATTTTCACCATCCATGTGTTAAGTTACATGACCCCATATAATGTCATAATCTCCAGATTAAGAAACTTGAACTAAAACAATGTAGCACAGCAACTGTTTACACATGTATAGTGTTTATTTGGTATTTAGGTCAAAGACGATTTGATGTACACAGGAAGATGTACATGGGTTCTATGCAAACAACCCTCTGTGAGGGACCTACACATTTGAGAATTTGTGTCCCTGTGGGGAGATGGATAGCAAATCCTCAAACCAATACTTAACAGACTCCAAGGGAAGCCTACATCTGTATTGTCATAAATTACGGACCCAACTTGTCCATTCTGACCTTCATCCCTTTTTCCAAATTTCCTCTTGAATTTGCCTGTGAAATTTTTATTTCTAGTTTTAGTAGATTTCATTGTTAGCCCTAGGTTTTTAGAACATGACTAGAAATGAAAAGCATAAGTAGTTCTCGTAGATATTGGTTACAGTTGATGCATTGGTGTTGCCTCACTATTAACTAAATCCATGGTTCAATAAAGCCCACTCGTGGTTTTGACATTTTTGTAGACTTTGACAAAAACATACTGCCATATCACTATCGCAACTCTGGCATACAGAAAAGTTGCAGTGTCCCAAGAGTCCCTTCTGTGCTGTCTTTTCATTCTCTACCATAGCACTGAACAACCCTACCACCATGCCCTAAAACAGTGATCACAGAGATTATCATTTTCTCATTTTTAGGCTTCCAGAATACCACATAATTTGAAGCATATACTATATAACTTTTCAGAATGATCTTTCATAGGATAGTATGCATATGTTTCTATTTTCTTTTTCTAACTTAATAGCTCGTTTAAAAAAATCATTGAGTAAATATTACATTGTATGGAGGTTTTATTCTTTTTTTTTATAACCTGCCTATGGGAATAGGAGGTCTCTGAGCTGCTTCCAGTTAGGGAGCAAGTAAAAATGAAATAGAAATACATGGCATGCTTTTGTTTGGAAACAGATTTTAATTTATTTTGATAAATATCTAAAAGAATGATTACTGAATTGTGTGAAGATAGCATTTAGCTTCATTAGAAACATTCCAGCTTTCTTTCACTGTGGCTATTCTACCAGCAGTGAATGTAAGTTTCTTGAGGTCTATATCCCTATCAGCATTGATGTTATCAATGTCTTGGATTTTAATAAGTGCATATGACTTTATTTTCACTTTTCTTTCTGATGCTTCTCAGAGCTTCAGTGTGCCCTCTTCTTTGTAACTAAAGACCCAAATGTAGTACAAATATTTCAGTGAACATGTCTATACTTGTTCCTTTTTGTATTTCTAGTGAGTACAAACTGGGTGTCTAGAAGTCGTTCATGATAAAAAGTATATGTCGACCTCTTCTCAGTGTCTTTTAGGCCAATCTCTGTTAGTTATATCATACTTGGCACATGGCACTGTGACCATGTGGCTGTGGCCAGCCACATAGCTGCTCTATATGTCTACTCATAAAATCAAAGAATATGTATCTACTTTATATAATATAAAGTACTATACAAATATCATTTTTAATGTCCACAAATATATTACAGAATATTACACACACACATATATATATAAACAATTAATGCATTAACTAAATAAAAAGGGCAAGAAAAGTAATGTTTAGAATCCACTCCTCCAATAAATGGAATTGCACAGTAAACATAAATGTCTAAATGTATTTAAAGATAATTATTCTTTGTTAAAGGAATTAAGTGCATTGCTTATCTTTTCAATTGTTATTGTGCTAGATATTTTTCAAACATATGATTATAATTAAGAAGTTGAAATTGATAGTGCTGAGTTTGAGGAACATAACAACAATATGTTATTAAACATAATACTAAATGTTAAATCAAATGAAACTATGTTTCCTAGTTTCCACAGACAGCTACATAGAATGATTCAAAGCTATTTCATTTCCTGCTCTAGTTGGTTTATAAGAATATTCGCTTTGTCTTTGATAGTCTGAAAATTCCTCTCAATGCACTTAAAGTTGGAGTCATTTTTATTCTAATCTTCCTTGAGTTCCATTGGGATTCTTGAGTCTGTTTCTTTCATCAATTCAGACTTTATGTGAAAAGCAATGAATAAAATACTCATGGATCATCTCTTCCCTTTTCACTACAACTTTTTTCTGGAACATGAATTAAACATGTTCAGAATTTATAGCTTTATTTTCTTTGTCTCTGAACCTGTACCACATATATTTTTTCCTGTTTGAGTTTCTATATGCCAACTTCTAGAAAACTCCTTCTGACCAGATCCACTTCACTCTTTCTTCCTGTCAACTTTTTCTTCAAAAATGTTCCATTGAAGTTAAATTTTTATTTATTAAAATTTTATTTCCTTAGAACTCATTCCATTGTTTTGTTAATTTTGCCGAGTTTTGCATTTTCTTCAGATGAAGGTTTTAAAGCTATGTATTTCTTCAACTTGATTAAGTGTTTTTTTTTCTTTTTGTCTGTCTGAATAGTTCAATATCAATATCTCTCTTGGGCATGTTTGCTATCTAGTGTTTTCACTGATTTTGGCTTACTGTGCCCTGAAACTTCATATGCTTAATTATTTTTTAACTTTTAGCTGCTCACAGTTTTAAGAATAATCTCTCTGAATATTTTGAAGTTTAGCATAAAAGAACTTTTTTAGCATTTGCATAGACTTCTTGAAAGAACCTAAGGCTCTCTATATAATTGCTTTGAAATTTATTTACAGCTCAGTTTCTTCTTGGTTGATGAGTTGCTCGAGTTTGTTTGTTTGTTTCCCTTTGATCTTGTCTTTTCACATCTAACACATAACAATAATTTAGCTATTGATTGCCTATCAAACCTAGTTCTGATTAAAAAAATCTGTTTGCATTTTTTCTCTGGTCTGACAGACCCCAAGGCAGTGTACCTGGTGTTCATGTCAAAGGATGGAGACGTGAGTACCTCATTGATGTTTCTCTGAGATGGCCTGATTTAGTGTAGGAAGCATTTGTTATCACACTGTACACCAAACATGGTTGTTATGAATGGGTTTCACTTCTAGCTCCTTGCAGATCTTGCCATCGAGTCACAAGTGTCTTTTGAGGTGAAACACTTGTTCTTTGAATCCCTTGAGCTCCAGGTTTCCCTTAAATTACAGAGTGCTATCTCATCATCCCTTGGACAGTTTTGTTTTTAAGTATATTTTTAATTATCAATATTTGATGTTAGCTTTAGTAGGTGAACTGTTGTGAATAATCTAAAGGGTTAAAACTCCTGAGTCAAAATGAGACATGAATCATTTTCTAAGAAATTTGATTAACTGAACTTTAAGTCTAATTAAACTTGAAACATTTAAGAAAATAAATGTGGCCGGAAGGAAAATACAGGTACCCAGTCCAAGATTTCAGGAACAGTGATGTCCGTATTTCATAGCAAGGATATGTTTGCAAGTTCTCTGTGTGTTCCTTTTAGAGAAAGAAAATGCAGGTGAATTTATAAGACCGTAGAAGAGCGACTTCATCAGTAGCAGGAAAATAACAAATGATACCAAGTAATATCAAGAACGTTCCTTGAAGCAGTAACAGTCTAGATTTGAAATGGTGTTAGAACAGACTGAAGCAAGAAGAATAATACGAAGCACTGCAATAACAGAGACAGTGGAGAACAGTAAGCCAGGCCTGCCAGATAGCTTGACTCTCACACCACAAGTCTTAACAACCTTTTCATCAAAGACCTGACAGTGAATGTTGCAGCTTTACTTACTCTATGCCAGTCATAGCTCAATGCTGGTGAAATTCTTTCTGTGTTTTGACGTAGATCTTTTTTCACTGCCCTTACTTTCTTTGCTTCCTTTTTTACCTCTGCTTTTAGATTCTATAATAGCTTCCAAAGTGAAACAATGTATCTAAATACAATCTACATGCCCATGGTAACTAAAAATGCTTTCATTTTTCTAAGTGCTACTGAGCTAGAATTACTTCCCCCCAAAACAAAACCTATAAAAAGGTATATGTTTATAAAATATGTTTACTTGTGTCTTTGTTTTTATTTTGTCTTTGGCTTAGACCAAGAGTGTTGAAAATTGATTCTTCAGCAGGAAAAAAACTGGTACTTTGGAAGCTCTGAAATTATGTAACACACACACATTGCTTTCTGCTCACTTTGTAATGAAAAAAAAAACTGTTATTTAAATGTTGACCTCTAAAAGACTCCATATTAAAATGCTTAATCATAACACTTCAAGGTAAAATGGCTTTTTATGGGAACCTTCATTACATGAATGCCTTTGTCATCTTACTTTCTTGATCAAACTAGGCAGTGACCTGAACTGCAGCCAAATTTATCCTGAGAGTAGCTTTCTCCTGATAGATGAAGGAAGGGGCAGAGTCGGATGCCTCCTGGTAAAGTGTAGGCGGATAATTTTATGTGACAACCACATTATGAATGAAGCAATATGAGCACCAAGTAGCTCCCAGCATCCACTCGCTTCTATCCAGTTCTGATGATAATCAGAGAAAAAAAGCCAAGGCGTGGCTCCCACGTTAAGAGAATTGCCAATAGCTCTCTTATAAGTCAGGGTGTATGTGAATCCACCGGAGGCTCCGAAAAGGAAGCAATGTCATCATTGGCATGGAAACTTCCAGCAATGGCCGCAGTTGGGTTGGCTGAGTTTCCAATGCAGCTTGAAGGATGGAAGTGATGCATGTAATAGCATGAAGAGCCATCTATTAAAATCTGAATATCACTCATAGCCGTGCAGAGCAGTGGTGAGCTTTATCGGAAAGCCCAGAAACAGGCATCATTTCAAGATCTCAGGCACTGAAAGGATCTTTTGTAATGCTGAGCCCCGTATAACAAACACTGTTGTCATCAGCAGGAGTGGATCTTCTGGGAGTCTGCACTCTGTCCAGGCTCTTGGCAGACATTCAGATAGAGAAAACATTTACTTTAAAATGATTAATGATTCCCAACTTGATTTTGCCAAGGACCATGCTTTCTGTCCTCACATTTTGAGTCATTGATCCTGAGACACGTCTGCAACTTACTCAGCTCTCAAATTAACATGTGAACTTTGAAAAATACACACATGTAATTAAATCTTTCTTCTCCCTGGAAACTGACCACAGCAGACTGTTGGAAAGCTCGGTGTTAACATCGATTTCATTGCTATTATTATTTGAATGGCATAAGTTAATTAGTCCGTTTCTAAACCATATTTATGGGCCAGCTGGTAAAGCCAGTATTCTGAGACCTGACCTTGATTTGATAGTCTTAATAATGCAGTTACTCTGACAGTGTGTAGCACTACATATTACACAATATTTTATGATAAACAATGGAGTAATCTAAGACTCAACTTTTTCTTATATTTGTGACCTGAGACTAACAAGGCAAAATCAATGTTAGTTATAAATTGTATAATTACTACTATATATAATATAAATTGTATAAACTATTAATCCGTTATTATTAAAATTTTTAAGGCAAGTGAGAAATCTACAAAGGCAAGAAAGGGAATAAAAGTCTCACATTTTGGGTTGCTTAGTGTGTGTGTGTGTGTGTGTGTGTGTGTGTGTGTGTGTGTGTGTGTGTGTTATCTAAAATAGCCAGTTAGTGAAATAATGCATCCTAGCTACAAAACTTCCTCTCATGTAAATATATATTTAGGCTTCTGGATTCAAAATAGTCTACTTTGCATTGTGAATGAGCAAAACAGAACATTAAACAGTAGGAAAGCATTTAGGTGAGTTTAATGTTCTAATCTACTGAGGGAAATCCTGTGTTAGTCAGTGTTCTCTAGAGGAAGAAAACAAATAGAATATGCTTATTTTAAGGATAGGGCTTAAGTGGTTATAGGAGCTGGTTAATCTAAACTCTGAAAAGTGGGTGTCCTATTGTGAATCCAAATCAGGTAGAATGCTGGGAGCCAGGAAGAGCTGACCTCCTAGTTCCTCTGAATTACCAGAAACAAAAATTCTCTATCTAAAGAAAGGTCCACCTATTTTTCTATTCAGACCTTCAATGAATTGATTAAGCCTTGCCCATCTTATGGAGACTATCTGCTTCATGCTGTCTATCAAGAAAATAAAAAAGGGGGTTACTTCATAAAAATGTACCCTCATGGGAACATCCAGAATACTATGTATAAATAGATATATAACACTGCAGTCTGAATCCTTTGAGTGCTGCTAGTATGTATATGCATTTAGAATGGATGATTTGTCATTATATAGTTAATTAAGGACTCATCACTTGTGAAGGCTATTTCTCCCACTCTCAGCAGACACTAATTGCCCACAGCTCTTAATCTAGAGTTGGGTACTCATGAGAGTTCCCCCATGTACATTGACATGTCATTTGATGTCATTACTCAGGTCTTCTTGACACCTCGTGGTCTGTAATTCTCTGCATTTTGAACCTTGCGGCATTCTGTAATAGCCTGTGTCTTTGGAAAAAAGAAGTGTCTTTGATGAGGGGCAAGAACTCACTTATATTTGACAATTTTGAGCTAGGAATCACAGATGGGAAAGAACATAGTGTTTGTCTTTTGAAGTTTCGTGTTGTGTCACTCAGTATCGTGTTTTCCATCTCCATATACTTTCCTATAATTTTCATGATTTAAATTTTTATATCTGAATTCTTTTCCCATGTATGTGTGTGTGTGTGTGTGTGTGTGCATGTCTGCATGTTTGTGTGTATTTTTCCTATCCATTCATCAGCTGAGGGACATTGAGATTGTTTCCATTTCCTAGCTGTTGAGTATAGAGCAGCAGCGAACACAGCAAAGCAAGTAGCTGTGAGTTCGAATGGGGAGTTCTTGGGGCGTAAGCTGAGAAGTGGTATGGCTGGCTCATAAGGGACATTTATTTTTAGCTTCTTGAGAACCCTTAACATTGATTTGCAGAGTTAAGGTATCAGATTTCAGTCACAGCCACAGTGAATAGGGGTTGACCTTTTGCACATCCTAACCTAAGTATTCGTTGTCAGTTGTTTTCTTGATCTCAGTCATTCTGATAAGAGTAACGTGAAATTTCATGATGGTTTCATTCTGCATTTCACTAATTTCTAAGTATTGTGAACACTTTATATATATTTATGTATATATATATATATATATTTGAATACACACACATGTATATTTATACACACCTACATTTTTCTTTTAGTTTTGGGATTAAGTAATCTTCTATTTGCAGCAGGCAGAAGCCATTACAGAAAAACAAAAGTAGACTTTTAGAGCCCAGTCCCAACATACATCTACAAAACACCGTTGTGCTTAAGGCTGAAGGAACACTGCAGAAGAGAGGTAGACAAAATGTAAGAGCCAGAGGACCAGGGAGTTTTCTGTGAGATTATGTCCCCTGGTAATGTTAGAAGTGACACCAGTAAATTTCACCAATATGACTGCCTAGACGAGAGAAAAAAAAAAAAAGGAAAAACAAAAACTATGGGTAACTAAAGAATGCTGAGAGTGGGAAAAATATTCTTTTCCAAGGAAGAGCACACCAATCGATTATCTATCACCAAATGATCAGCCAAGAATATGTATATCCAAGTAACATCATGCAGACTGAGCGTGTTATATTTAGGAATATATATGCATACATACAAACATACACACATGTAATAACAATGAGAAAAGAGGCCTTGGATTTGGAAGAAATCAAGGAGGTGTGTATTGGAGAGTTTGGAGAAAGGAAAGGGAAGGAGGAAATGGTGCAATGATCCTCTTAAAAGAGTCTCAGTCGTAATCAGAAAAGGATATAAGGATGAAAGCAGAGGTTAAATTGAAGACAAAGAGATAGACAGAGATTAGAGATGCTGTACTGCCAACTTCAAAGATACAGGAATTCCTATCAGCCAAGGAATGCAGTTGAGGCTTTTTCTGGCTGATTCATCTACTTAATCTCTCTAAGCAATCATTTAATCTAAAGTATTTAGCTTTCCCACCCTCAACATTCACTTATTTATGTGAATTACAAATAACCTCTGTTTTCTCTGTCTTCTATCCTCTGTGATAAAACATAGATCCCCATGAAATGTCACTCTTATATCATGACCCTGCCTGCCGCTTTCCTCCTCAGGATACAATTAGTCAAAAATGTGTTTTAGAATTCAGGAATTAAATAAACGGTCACGGAACCTTTCACTGGACATGAAAATTCTCTCTCTTACAAATAGCTTGTCTTTTTGGTGAAAGCACACCTCCAAGAAGGAAATACCCTTCAAAATGTAGGGCTTAATATAAAAATCCCAGCAGTAAAATCTCCCTAGTCCAAGCATTCAATGAACATATGTGAGTTCACTCGCCTGGGAGATGCATTCCTTTGTGAGTGTCTTAAAGAGAAAAACAAACAAACCAAACAAAAAGCACAACAGCAAAACAAAAACACTAATCACCATTCCCCTTAACCTTCCTTCAACCCAGCAATTAACTTCTGCTACCTTGTCACTGCTTTTTTTACGAAGTGAAAGTTTTAAAGGGAATCATTTCTACTGTGTTGATAACATTATGGTAGATTCCTACTTTATTCATATCCAAAAAGTTAGCGTACATTTCCTATTTCCTGGACACTTTAAACATACTTGTTTAACTGTAGGTTCATTTTAGTTCCCACATGAGAGAAGACTAGATTGTAATTTAACCTCACTCGTAGCATCCTTTTAAAATCATGAGATAATCTAAGAGATACCATGGAATAAAACAGAAAACTGAAACCATGTGCCAGCTGCCATGCACCCGTAAATCATTTAGCTTCACTCTCCCATGTCTGCCATGTCACCAGTTAAGACTGAAGAACCACTGAGTGTAGGCTACTGCTGGTCTTGTACCATGGATGGTTACTTACACATGAAATGTACTTAGGAAGAATTTTCTTCTTCAAAATATTGGGGAGGGAGGCTGGAGGGGCAGGATAAGGTGAGAGTGAGAGGGGGGATCTTTGATTGGTATGTAAAATGAATAAATTTTTTTCTTAATAAAAAAAAAAGAATCTACCCCCCAAAAGAATTTCATTTACTTGGTGGTTTTGCTTGAATGACTTGGTTCTCCTATGTATATCAGAGGATAACTTCTAGAGTCTGTTCTCTCCTTCCCTCTATCCTATGGATCTCAGGAACTGCCCTTTGGTTCAAAGACTTGGCATGAGTATCTTCATCAGCTGAACTGTCTCATTAACCCATGCCTTCTTTTCTAACAGTAATGAAGCAGATAAACAAATCACATATATGTTATCTATCATATGGTACATTTACTTACTATTGTTGCATATTCCACACATCGATGGCCATTTTGTAGCTACCATGTTCACCTTTTGAACCCATATTTATGTTTAGGAAGTAATTTTTCATTACTCTGCACTGACCACTTTTATATAGTCGATACTGTATGATTTTCTATATTAATCTTTGATGATATCCTTTACACGTTGAAGAATGTCTATTTTAAATATGGTTCTACTTCAGAGTCGTGCTGATTAATACTGAGTTTCCACCTGAGTGGGTTTAGATTAACCATGGACTGTGAGTTAGTCTAAGAGAACCTAGAAAGACCTGTCTTGAATTTGTGAAACACAAGTGTTTATCTGTCTCTGATCCTTCATTGCATATACAATGGAAACAGATGCCTCAAGAACTCCTGTCATTACTGCCTAGCCATGGTGGACTATATCGTACAACTGTGAAAATACATTCTCCCTTCCTTAATTTCTTTCTGTCCAGTGTTTTATCATCACATTAAGAAATGTTAACTACTCAAAATTCTTTTCATGTCTGTTTTGACATTTGTATCAAACAGCATTTCATTTATGCATCTGGAATGTTCCCAAACTTATGAGTAATGCAAGTTTACAAGCTTCTTTTACAAGATCACATCTTGTCATCTGATCAATGAAGAATTGTGGTTTACTACTCTGTAATCAATTTTACCAAAAGGTTTTTATTTTAAAGTTTTTTTTTAAATTTTTGCATGAATGAGCATTTTGACTGCAAGTATATATGTTCAACAAATGAGTGTTTGGTACCAGATTGCCTGGAACTGGAGCTACAGACACTTGTGAAACACCATGTGTGTGCTGGTAACCAAAACCAGATATGTGGCAAGAGCAGCCAGTTGTCTGAACCACTGAGAAATCACCCAGCCCCAGTTTTATCAGAAATTTTAATGCTGATTATCATGGACTACTTTTCTATGACTCAATAAACAAGTTCCTTCAAAATACCATAACATTTCTGATTATTGTTAAGTTGATTTTGATCAATTGCATTTTTATAGTTAACTCAATAGGATTTTTGAACAAAAGCATGTGATTTCTTTATTTTTATGTCATGTATATGTCTTTTTGCTTGCATATATATATATATATATATATATATATATATATATATATATATATATATCTGTGCATGCATGTGTGTAGTGCTTTTAAAAAACAGAAAAGGGTGTCAAACCCCCGGGAAAGGGAGTTGAAAACTTGTTACTTAGCATATGACTGTTGGGAACCAAACCAGAATACTCTGAAAGAGGGACACAGAGCCACCCCCAACCCCTTGGCTTTAGTTTTAAATGGAATGTTTTTAGAATTGTTTCAGGTTCACAGAGAAATTCAGTGGATACACCAAGGCTTTCCATGTACTACCTGCTCCACAAATAGATGATCTCTGCCTTTTAAACAGAGTTCCATCTAGTACTTCTCCTGAAATTACTGAACCTAAATTGGCATATCAAAACTGTTCATGTGACAGCTCAATTTAATGTTATATATTCTATGGACTTAGACAAATATAGAATCAAATATGGCAGCCAATGAAGTGGCTAAAAATTCTCTATTCCGGCTCCTTTCTTTCATCTTTCCCCATTTCCTGAAAACCACCAAGCATTTTGGGGTCTCTAAAACTTTGCCTTTTCAAATACTAACAACATTTGCATTGGACTTATGTGGTGTGTAACCTTATACTGGCATCTTTCATCAGCAGTAGGCATTTCCTGGTAATAAGAAGTTAGGTTTCTCTCATGGCTTTCATGGCTTAGCAGTTCATTTCTCAATTGTACTGAATGTTCCATTCCCCAAAAACACCAATTTATTTTCTTATTCACCCATGGACAGACATCTCTTCTTCTTCCAATCTTTAAAAATTATGAATAAAATAATATGCAAGTTTGATCAATTTAAGTTTCATCTCATTTGCCTAAATACCAAAAAGCACAGTTGCAAGATAGATTCCTAAGACGCTGTTTAGTTATTTTAGAAAATAGCCAACAGTATTTGAGACTGGTTTTGTAATTTTTGAATTCTCATTAACAATAAAGTAGGTTTTCCATGACTCCACCGTTATTTGGTATTGTCAGTATTTTGGATTTTAGCCACTCTGAAAGGTGTATCATGTCTGATTACCTTGTTGCATTAGTTTGTTTTTTCTGATATTTGTGACATAGATTTTTTTCCCCATGTTTATTCACCATTCTTTTTTGTTTGTTTGTTTGTTTGTTTTTTTTGTTTTTCGAGACAGGGTTTCTCTGTGTAGCTTTGTGCCTTTCCTGAAACTTGCTTTGGAGACCTGGCTGGCCTCGAACTCACAGATATATACCTGCCTCTGCCTCCTGAGTACTGGGATTAAAGGCGTGCACCACCACCGCCCGGCTTATTCACCATTCTTATGCCTTCTGCAATGAGATGTCTGTTACTGTATTTGTTCTATTTTAAAATCTTGCAGTTGAGCTTTAAGAGCTGTATATATGTTTTGGATAGTGATCTTTTAACAGGTAGTCTTTATGCAGTTAATATCCTGATATGTGGCTTGGCTTTTTAGTCTCTTAACACTGTTGTTCATAGCATAGGCATTTTAATGAAGACTGCATTATTATTTATTTCATGGCTCATCCCTGCTATGTTCAATTTGAAAAGCCACCATCATCCTCAGGATCAGTTCTTCTGTTATCATCTAGTATTTTTAGTTTTACACTTAACATTTCTGTCTATGGTTCATATTTAAGTGTGAAAAAAGTGTGGGAAAGTGTTGGAGTCTATATTTTGTATTTTGGCTTACAGCAATAGATTTGTTCTAGCAACTATTTGTTGAGATGTCATTCTGTTTTCATTGTCTTAACAAAGATTAGTTAGCTATGTTTATGGGGATTATTATGGCATCCTTAATCCATTTCATTGATTTATTGATTAATCTTCAACATCCTCACAGTGGCTTACTTAATTAGGTTTTATAATATCTTAAATGTCTTAAATGCAGGCACTTTTTATATTATTCTGCAACTCTGTCAGTATTTTCAAATAAAATTTCAGGAATATAGGTGCAATAGCATTGAATCTATGGAAAGATGGAAAAACTGAAATCTTGAGAATCTTAGGATGTGTATCAATGAACATGGACCATTTTACTACTTTCTACTTTTTTTTTTTTTTTTTTTTTTTTGGTTTTTCGAGACAGGGTTTCTCTGTGTAGCTTTGCGCCTTTCCTGGAACTCACTTGGTAGTCCAGGCTGGCTTCGAACTCACAGAGATCCGCCTGCCTCTGCCTCCTGAGTGCTGGGATTAAAGGCGTGTGCCACCACCGCCCGGCTTACTACTTTCTACTTTAAAAGTAGGATTTTATTGTATGTTACCAGTTTTTCAGTTTTGGTGAGAGATCACACACACACACACACATTTATATATATATATATATATATATATATATATATATATATATATATATATATATATATATATATACACCATATTACAGTTGCCAGTATTAATGGTATTCTGTTTTTAATTCAAATTCTACTTGTTCATTATTGATATATAACAAGATTATATAACAAGATTGCCTTATAACCTACAAAGTTATAAATGCTTATCTGTTGTAGGAGGGCTTCTATTATTTCAGTGTTAATTAAGACTTCTTACATAGAGAATCATGTCCTTTGAAACAGAGATGTTTTACTTATTTTGTTACTAACAGTATATACTTTATTTTTTAGTTGCTGATTTGCTTTTGATTAAAATGAAAAAGTTGAAAATCAGTAAACATTTCTATTGCTAGTGTGCTATGAATCCTACCATGTATACCTTTGGGATTTTTGTCAAATGCACTGTCTGTATTTAGCAATGTAATTTATTTTGTCTATTAATGTAAGATATTAGCAGGATTTTAAAGTTGATTTCCAATTTCTAAACCAATCTCTTGTATATGGCACAGATACCACTTAGGTTTCATGTATTGGTTTTATGTATTGTTGCTTTACTATTATTTTGTTAAGAATTTTTTCTTTTCATTCATGCTCATGAGAAATATTGCTTTAAATTTTTCTTTTTTTATTTTATAATTTAATTTAATTTTACATATCAGCCACGGATTCCCCTGTCCCCCCTCCTCCTGCTCCCCCTCCCCAACCCATCCCCCATTCCCATCTCCTCCAGGGTAAGGACTCCCCTGGGGATTCAGCTCATCCTGGTAGATTCAGTGGAGACAGGTCCAGTCCCCTCCTCCCTTCACCCAGGCTGAGCAAAGTGTCCTTGCATAGGCCCCAGGCTCCAAACCGCCAGCTCATGCACTAAGGACAGGTCCCGGTCCCACGGCCTGGGGTGTCCCAAACAGTTCAAGCTAATCAACTGTTTCACTTATCCAGAGGGCCTGGTCCAGTTTCATGGGGGCTCCTCAGCTATTGGTTCATAGTTCATGTGTTTCCACTAGTTTGGCTATTTGTCCCTGTGCTTTTTCCACAGAGTTCTTAACAACTCTCGCTCACACAATCCCTCCTCTTTCTTGCTGATTGGACTCCTGGAGCTCCACCTGGGGCCTGACTGGATCTCTGCATCCCTTCCATCAGTCATTGGATGGGATTTCTACCACGACTAGGTTGTTTGGCCATCCGATTTTCTTATTATGCTTATACTTGAGTTTGGAATTAGAATTAGGAAGTTTTCCCTGTGCCTGTTTGTGATGAGACTATAGAAAATTGGTGTAAAGCAATGCCATCCCTAAACGTTTGAGAGAATTTAGCAGTGAATATATTAGGGTCTTTTGCCTTCAATTTTGGAAGGCGATTAGCTATCAGCTCCATTTCTATAAAGGAAATAAGCCCATTCAAATTGTCTTTTTTTTATTTGAGTGTTTTGCAACGTCTGTCTTTTAAACAATTGGCAATGAACTTTTTTGAGTAATCATTTATTATTTTATAATATAAGATATTTAGTGTTTTCCACTCTTTTGTTTCTGATATTAGCAATTTGTAGGTATGTGGCGAAAGGTTCATAAGCAAACAGATTCTTCCTTCGATCACACCACCATCACTCATAAACACAACAACTTCTCTCTTTATTTCTGTGATTTTACTTGCCATTGAGCATTTCCTTTTGTTTCTCCCTTAGATTTTATTTTTAACACCTCTTCTTACGTTGCTCATTCCTCTGTGCATGCTGTGTGCCTTATCCATTAGTGTCTACAGTACATTAATCACAGTAGTTTTAAATACCCAGGCTAATAATTCAAACATGCCTTCAATGTAGGAGTCTAATTTTGATGCTTGCCTGGTGTTTTCAAACTTTTTTCTTTTCCTTTTAGAATGTGGTGTTTTGTTTTTGTTTTTGTTTGTTTGTTTTTTCCCCTTGAAATTTATAATATGCTACATAAATGGAGAACTGCTTCAATTTGGACCCTGGAAAAGAGTGAAGATGGTATTGGAAAAGAAATACACTGCATTCAGTTTATTAGGTCTCCATATGTATTTGAGTGAGCCTACATAGATAGATTGTGATTTTTGTCACTCACAGCTCTGTTCTGCCTGTCTTGTAGGTGGTGAGAAAAGCTATAATGTACATAGTTAAGTATTTTCCTTTAGGCCAAAATCCCAGTGATTTAGATTTTGATTATTTTCTTCTGTGGGTACACCTTATTAAGAAGTGTCATGTGAATATTTATAACTGGCTGTTTTAATCCTTCTCTCAGAAATATGTTTTCAGGTTCTTTTGGGAGTATGCAATGGAGCTTCTGTATGTAAAACACATAAAGGGGAAACACACACATACCACATAGACACAAACACACACAAATACATACATACACAGAGAGAGAGAGAGACAGAGAGAGAGAGAGAGAGAGAGAGAGAGAGAGAGAGAGAGAGAGAGAGAGAGAGAGAGAGAAAACAAGCAAACAAAAACCTCACACACAGAGTTATCCACATTAAACCTCTAGCAACTCAACAGTGACATTACAGATGTCCTACCAAAGAGCTGGTGGGCACTGTTGGCTTCCTATCTTGGCTAAATTATGGTTCTCTTTGTCTCTTTAATCTGAGTGGCAACGTTTTCTTTTGCTGCCACACACATGTTTAGATGTCTAAGTTTTAATTTTTTCCTTTCCAACATGTTCAGCCTTTGTTAGGACAGAATGACAGTGTTTTTAAGCTTGTTAGCATAGAGTATCAATATACCAGGTTAGAAATCATCAGCCCTAGTGAACATTTCAAATAGTCCATTACACCAAATCCAGAAATCTAAGAAAACAAGTGGATATACAAATATGTGAATATGTCAGCTTTGAGAATATCCACATTATTAAAGTACTGCTACTCAGGGTTAGATGGCTAGCACAGATGATATGGTACTTGCCAAGCATGCATAAGGCTTTTTGTTCAATCAGAAGCATTGAAAATAAATATTGCTACAATGCTAAGATCAGACACTATAAGGATATTGTAATTATTTTGCCTTATCCATACTGGAATTCAAGTTCTCTGAAACTTGTACTCCAGTTTATAATTAAATAAATGGCAGATTTTTTAAATAGAAAATACATTAGAGTTTATAATTTTAAAACAAGTAGTATATGGCAATAGAATTACGTAGATATTAAATTGTAATTTGTGTTCAGGAATATGTTCAATTATTCCTATTTCCTAGACAACTCATTCATTTATGCAATAAAATATCAATTGAATACTTATCAGGGATTAGAGTCTAATTAATGGAAACTTAGTAGGAAGCAAACACACAAAAACCCCATGCCTCTAAGATCTGCATCAAAATTTCTAATTTTAAGAAATTCCATGTGTACAAACTGAGGGTTTGGGCAGAAGATGTATAAACAAAGACTTTCAGCATCAGGTGTATAAACTGAGGACTTGACCTCCAAGATATGGTTGAAGGAAAGGTTTTTATTGTAGATACGAGGAAGAGTATAGTCAGAGGCATCTGGAAGAGCCCAGAGCAAGGAGAGGAGGCAATAAATTGAACATGACTGGCAATTGGACCATTGGACCAGGCCACGAGAGGAGAGAAAGAAGGGGAGAGTGAGAAAAGAAGACAATGAGATGACCAAGACAGAGACAGAAAGAGAGACAGAGACAGACAGTCAGACATACACACACACACACACACACACACACACACACAGAGAGAGAGAGAGAGAGAGAGAGAGAGAGAGAGACAGACAGACAGACAGACAGACAGAGACAGACAGAGACAGAGAGACAGAGAGAGAGGGAGAGAGAGAGAACCAAGAGAAGATAAAAGGGAGAGAGGGGAACAAGAGAAGGAGACAAAAAAGAGAGAGCATAGCAGAAATACCAGAGTTATAAGGGAATGAGGAAGCCCACTAGCTTGAGAAGTGTAGGGTAGGTGGACAGGGTATGATAAGCTGAGAAGAGCCACAGTACTGAGTGAACCTGGAGGCCAGCATGTGCTTTGCTATGCTGATAGTCACCACAGATAGTCATTTGTTGCTTCTGACAATGATGATGAGTAACTGTCTCCTTTGGCAGGGAAGAATGGGCCCCAGAATTTGAGGGAGTGGAGTTTCCTCTGGCCCACCTTATTCTCCTGGACTGAGGAAGAAGAAACTCTTGGAGATAATGGGTATAACAATGCATCAACAGGGCTGGATTTTCCATCAATTAGGGTATGGAAGCACTTTAGAATTTAGTGTTTTTATGGGGGCAGGAGTGGGGGGTTGAACCTGACCACAGTTTATCAATTGGAATGTACTCATTTCTCCAAGCAGCTGGCATTTTCAGATAATTATCTGAACAACTGGCATATCTATCCATTCATTAAGCTTTGACCATTGTGTCACCGGAAAATATTCTCCCAATGCATATCAGAGATAGAATTGATGAGAGGTAGAGTTCCTTTCTAGACTACAAACAAAGTATTTGGAAGTTTCCTATCCTCAAAGAATCTTGGGGGGGGGGATAATGATACCCTGGGAGACCACCACTCCTATTGAGCTCTGCTATCAGCTTCCCCATTGATACCTATTATCGATGCCCATAACCCAGTGATTCTTGGAATTCTCCATAAGCCACTTCTTGTAGGTTGCTGATTTTTGATCCCTTGTAGTTTTATCATAGGTGTTTTGTGTGCTGGGCTGATTAGTTTTGTTTTAGGTACCACCAGACCTGCCGAACAGTCCTGAATAGGGGAGTAAGGACTGAGAAATGACAAGAGAGGAAAAACAGAGTCAAGGAAGAAAAGACAGAGACACAGGATAGCTTCGGCGGGGGGGGGGGGGGGGCGCTGAGTCACTACTACAACAACCCTGACTTTATTTCTCACAGCCCTTTTATATCCAAAGCAAGTGGGAAAAGACCTCCGCCTATCAAGGGCACCATGGTTCAAGGTAAAAAGAAGTGTAAATACTCCTTTAATTCTCAAGTCAACTGGCAACCATGCCTTTGACAACACACATCCTGTTAACTAGTCTTGAGGAGTAAGACATCTGGTAGCCAGTCGTGTCTTTGGCCAAACATACTGTCATCCAGCCTTAGAAAGCAAAGACAAGCTTGAACCTTCTGACCTTGAGTCAAGATGGAATCAAGGCACAAGCTGGAGTCACTGTGGGCTCCCACAGTTTTGGCTCTAAATAATGAGCTTAGGGCTTGAAAAATGAACTGAAATTGGGCTCTTAAAATCTTTCTACCTTCTTTTCCTTGGGATTCCCTGAGTTCAGAGGGGAGGGATTTGTTGGAGATAGCCAATATAGACTCGCTCTGCATAATGTCTGGCTGTGGGTTTCTGCATCTGTATCCACCTGCTGCAAGAGGAAGACTCTCTGATAATGACTGGATAAGGTACTTCTCTATGAATATAGCAGAATATCATTAGGAATCTTTTTATTTATTAATTTAGACCAATGGTATTTGGTTTTACCCCAGGTATCTGGGCTATGTAGTCTCTGGTACTTGGTTAGCCAAGCAATATCAGATATGAGTTCCTTCTCAAGGAGTGGGCCTTTAGTCAAATCAGATATTAGTTAGCTACTCACACAAGTTCTGTGTCACCATTGCCCTAGCATATTTTGTAGGCAAAACAGATTGTAGGGTGTGGTGATATTTTATTTGTGCTGAAATGTGGTGTTGTTTTATTTGTGTGTTAATAAATAAAGTTTGCCTGGAGATCAGGGAGTAAAGGCCAGCCATTTTAAGTAAACAAAGAAGTCAGGCAGCACATGCCCTTAATCCCTTAGCAGGTAGGATCTCTGTGTGTTCAAGGCCACGCTAGGGAACAGAGCCAAGCGTGGTGGCACACACCTTTAATCCCAGTATCAACCACAGACACTTGAAGGTCTGTACAGACAGACAGACAGTGACAGAGCTATGTAGGAAGAGGAAGTGAAGTAGCTTGACTAAGAGCCAATGAGAGGGCAGAAAAGTAAGTCATATAAGCCTGAGTAGACAGGAAGTTGCTCTCTTTGGAAGCTGCAGAGTTAGTGAGGTGAGGTTAGCTGGTGGCTTTCCATATTTCCCTGATCTCTCTAAGGCTTTAACCCAAATTTCTGGCTCCATGGTTTTTATTTAATAAGACCATTTAAAAATTCGTCTACAGTAGGGCAAAGATTTTGTGGCTGGACTGGTGTCCACTTTTCTCTTTCAGTAGCCTGCAAAGTACCTTCTCACATCAAAAAGAATAGAATGTAGAGGTGAAGGCTCCAGGTAGGCACCAGCTCAACTTCTGAATATTCAACGGGTTGTGTGGGTGTTGTCCTCCTCAGAAATGGGAGCCCACTGACAATTTGCAGAGAGCAACCTTTTGTGTTAGCTATATCCTAGGCTGTTTGGGGATTTCCATAGAGCTACCCTTGGCCAACTACTCAATTTAATGTAAACTAGTTCTACCACTGGAAGTCTTCTTGCCTGAGTACAAGAGCTGAACAGCTGAGATTCTGTATCCCCCATTTCTAGAAGTCCTCATTAGGATCACCTTCATAGATTCCAGGAAGTTTTCATTGCCCTAGGTTTCCACAACACTCCTTAAATGCTCCCCCGAGCACAGCTATCTCTCCTGGCACTCTCTCCCTCAACCCCAACTCCCCCCACCTGATACCCCCACACTGTTCCTGTCCCCAATC
The DNA here is from genome assembly GCF_007827085.1 of Peromyscus californicus insignis. Lineage (NCBI taxonomy): Eukaryota > Metazoa > Chordata > Mammalia > Rodentia > Cricetidae > Peromyscus > Peromyscus californicus. The sequence goes on from NW_026294503.1 coordinate 16,739,077, forward strand.
AATCTTTTTCCCCTTCCCAGGAAAATCAATGTGACCCCTCTAGAGCCCTCCTCTTTACCTTGCCTCTCTGGGTCTGTGGATTGTAGCTTGATTATCACTTATTTAACAGCTAATATCCATTTAAAATGAGTAAATAACATATTTGTCTGTCTTTATCTGGATTTCCTCACTCAGGATGATTTTTTTCTACTTGCATCCATTTGCCTGAAAATTCCATGATATCATAAAAAAAAAAAAGGCTGAGTAATACTCCATTGTTTAAATGTACCATATTTTCTTTATCCATTTTGTGTGTAGGTGGGGGAGGGAGACATCTAGCTTGTTTCCAGTTTCTAGCTGTTATGAATAAAGCTGTGATAACAATAGTTGAGCCAGGGAGTAATAGATGAATCTTAAGGGAGTTTGATTCCCAATTTTCTGAGAAACTGCAATATTGATTTCCATACTGGCTATGCAAATGCGCACTCCCATTAGGAATAGAGGAGTGTTCCCCTAGCTCCACATCCTCATCGGCATGAACTGTCACTTGTTTTAGATCTTAGTCATTCTGAAAGGTGTAAGAGGGAATCTCCGAGTAGTTTTGATTTGTATTTCCCTGATAGCTAAGGATAGTGAATATTTCTTTAAGTGTTTCCCATTCATTTAAGATTTCTCTATTGAGAATTCTCTGTATAGATCTGTACCCCATTTTAATTGTATTATTTTAATGACATCAAATTTTTTGAGTTATATATATATATACATACATATATATATATATATATATATATATATATATATATATATATATATATGATATTAGACCTTTGTCAGATGTGGAGTTGGTAAATTTTTTTTTTTATTTTGGAGGCTGATTCTTTGTCTTATTGACAGTATCCTTTGCCTTATAGAAGCTGTTCAGTTTTATCAGGTCTCATTTATTAGTTGTTGATTATAGTGCCTGTGCTACCAGTGTTCTGTTCAGAAAGTCACCTCCTGTGCAAATGCATTCAAGGCTATTTCCCATTTTCTCTTTGATCAGATTCAATGTGTCTGGTTTTATGTTGAGGTCTTTGATCCACTTGGACTTGAGTTTTGTTTAAGGTGATGAATGTGGATCTATTTTCATTTTCCTACATGCAGACATCCTGTTTGATGAAGAACACAATTAGTTGATGATGCTGTCTTTTATCCATTGTGTATTTCTGGCTTTCAAAAATCAGGTGTCCATAGGTTTGTTGATTTGTCTGGGTCTTCAATTCAATTCCATTGCTTTGAGTTTCTTTACATTTAATTTGATGTTGGCAATCAGCTAGCTGTATATTACTTTTATTATATTTAGGTATGTCCCTTGTATCCCTGATATCTCCAAGTCTTTTATCATGAAAGCATGTTGGATTGTGTAAAAGGCTTTTCAGCATCTAATATGTTTGTGTGTGTGTGTTTTTTTTTTTTAGTTTGTTTATACAGTGGAATACATTGACAGATTTTCATATGTTAAATCATCCTTGCATCTCTGGGATGAAGCCTACTTGATCATGGTGGATGATCTTTCTGATGTGTTCTTGGATTCAGTTTGTCAGTATTTTATTATTTTTGCAACAATGTTCATGAATGAAATTGGTCTGTAATTCTCTTTCTTTGGTGAGTCTTTGTGTGGTTTGGATATCAGGGTGATTATGACCTCATGGAAATAATTTGGCAGTGTTCCTTCTGTTCTTATTTTGTGAATAATTTGAGAAGTATTGGCATTAACTTACCTTTAAAAACCTGTTAGAATTCTATGCTGAATCCATCTGGCCCTGGACTTTTTTGGTTTGGAGACTTAATGATTGCTTCTATTTCCCTATGGGTTATAGGTCTAATTAAGTGTTTAACCTGAATTGATTTTATTTTCATAGCTGGAACATATCAAAGAACCTGTCCATTTCTTTTAGATTTTCCAATTTTGTGGAGTACAGGCTTTTAAAGTATGACCTAATGGTTCTTTGGATTTCCTATGTACCCCCTTTCATTGTGATTTTGTTAAATTGGTTATTTAGTTTGAATAACTGTTTGTCTATCTTGTTGATTTTATTGAAGAACCAACTCATTGTTTCACTGACTCTTTACATTGTTCTCTTTATTTATAGTTTCTTTATTTCAGTCCTCAGTTTAATTATTTCTTGCCTTCTACTACTCTTTGGTGTGATTACTTCTTTTTGTTCTAGAGCTTTCAGATGTGCTGTTAAGCTGCTAGTATGAGATCTTTCCTTTTTTTGTTTTTTTAAATGGAGGCAATTAATGCTATGGATTTTTCTCTTAGCATCACTTTCATTGTGTTCCATAAGTTTAGCTATGCTGTGTCTTCATTTTCATTGAATTCTAGAAAATCTTAAAGTTTTTTCTTTTTATTTATTTATTTTTACTTTTATTGAGAGTAGTTTCTTCTCTCATATAATACATCCCACTCAGTTTTCCCTCCCAGTAATCTTCTGATCTCCCTGCAGTCCTCCTCTCTTAGATCCACCCCTGCTCCATTTCCTCTTCAGAAAATAGCAGGCCCCCAGGAGATGACAGCCAAACGAGGCAAAATAAGATACAATAAGACAAGGTGAAAGCCCTCATATCAAGGCTGAACAGTGCAAACCAATAGGAGGAAAAGAGTCTCAAGAGTAGGCAAATGAGTGATAGAAACACCTGCTCCTACCCTTAGGAGTTTCACAAAAATACCAAGCGAACAGTCATAATTTCCTTATTCTGTCTTGACTTGGTAGTCATTCAGTAGAGAGCTGTTCAGTTTCCACAAATGTGTAAACTTTTCGTTCTTTCTATTGTTGATATCCAGCTTTATTTCAATTTTCTTGTATCTGTGGAGACTTGCTTTGTGGCCAAATATGTCATCAATTTGGAGAAAGTTCCATGAGGTACAACAGTATAGAATGTATATTCTTTTGTGTTTGGGTGAAATGTCATATAAGTATCTGTTAGATCTATTTGGTTTATAATGTCTTTATCTCTAGTATTCCTTTGTTTAGATTTTGTCTGAATTATCTGTTGGTTGGTGAGAGAGGCCTATTGAAGTCTCCCAATATTAGTATGAGGGACAATATGTGATTTAAGTTGTAGTAGTGTTTTTTTACAAACCTGGGTGCCCTTGTGCTTAGGATATAGATGCTAAGAATTAAAATATCTATATAGATATAGATGCTAAAGAATTAAAAGTTGAGGTATGTTACTTGGATGATCCAAAAGGATGGATTCATTTTACCATCTATTCTGTTATTCTGTGTATTTTTATTGGGGAATTGAGACCATTGATATTTAGAGATATGGAGTACTGCTCAGCAGAGCAAACAATGACATCATGAAATTTGCAGCAAGTGGATGAAACTAAAAAATATCATCCTGAGTGAGGTAACCCAGACTCAGAAGGACAAACGTGGTACGTACCCACTCATAAGTGGGTACTAGATGTAAAGCATAAAGGCTATTTTAAAACCTTTTTCTCGTTTTTCTGCTGTGTTGGAATATTCAGGGTCTGCTGTGGTAGGATACCTGGGCTATACTAGAGACATATTGCCCTGGCTATTGCTAATTGTGTTATTTTATGCTGGCATTTTAGCATCTGTGTTTGGGATGATTATAGTTCTAAGTGCTGATTTCTGGATTTGTCTTTGTTGGTTGGGTGTTTTGTTCCTTGGTTCCTGCTTCCTCTCTGGAATTTCAGAGAGTGTGATGGTTGTGTGTTGCCTGTTTTCCTGGACTGTTCTAATGGTGTATTTACAGGGAATGTCTGCTGGTGTTGGAAGTTAGGTAATTGGGGTGAGTTAGGGGAAGGAATGTTGGAGGAGAAAGTCTTTATGATGTATTGGGGATGGGGACATAGAGAAAAGCGAGACCACAACATGTTTCCAGCTACAGACCAGGAGGTAAAACTGGGGGTAATCTGATGTCAGGAGCAGTAGAAGAGATGTGGGTCTGTCTTAACCTACTTGTATCCCTGGGAGGGGTGGTCCTTTGGTTAGCAGTGGTGCCTACTGGAGTTGGGGTGTGGGATACACTGATGAGTGGGAGGAGGAAAGTTAGGAAGAGATGGTCTATGAGGTCCATATGAGATGTGGGCAGGGAAGAGGGAAGCCTACATCTGATGTTTTGCTGCAGCACTATGGAGGACCCTTTGTGATTGGATCTTAGAGAACAGAGAGACAGGGGAAGGTCTGCTGATTCTTTTCATAAAATATATTCTGATTATATGTTTTTCTGCACCAAATCCTCTGAAACCTTTCCCATTGCCCTTCCCATCAGACTCTTGTAGTTGGTTTTATTTTATTTTATTTTTACTCTTTTGGGGCCTACCAGCCAGTTCCAAAATATAAACACAGAGACTTATTTCTACATATTAATGCTTGACCTTAGCTTGGCTTGTTTCTAGCCAGCTTTTCTAACTTAAATTATCCCATTTCTCTATAACTATATTTTGCCTCTGGACTTTTTACCTTTCTTTATTCTATATACCTTTCTTTCCTTCTTATTCCATGGCTGGCTGGGTGGCTGAGTGGCTGGCCCCTGTTGTCTTCTTCTCCTTTTCTTGCTTTGTACCCTTTTCTCGAGCCTAGATTTCTACTCCTGTTTATTCTTTCTGCCTGGCAGCCCTTCCTATCCTTCTTCTGCTTAGCTATTGGCCATTAAGCTCTTTATTAGGCCAATCAGATGATGTAGGCAGACAAAGTAACACAGGTTTACAGAGCTAAACAAATGCAGCATAAAAGAATACAATGTATCTTTGCATCATTAAACAAATATTCTACACTACAGCATATTGATCTTAAGTTAATATTCCACAACAGACTCTACATCCTTTTTGACTCTTCTTAGAAAAGAAACAGGGATGTAAAGAATAATAAAATTAAAAAGATACAATAAAGGAAAACTGGAAAAAAAAAAGGAAGCCAAAGAAAAAGCAGGAGAAACACATGTAGACAATGAAACATATACACTGGTACTAACAGGAATCTAATAAAAACATAAAACTAAAAGCCATAATATATAAGCCAACAAAGGGCCTGTAAGGAAAATGAAAACATAACAAAACAAAAAAACTTGCCAACAAAACATTAAGAGACAAAGAACCTGCAGAGATGCCATTGAGTTCCTTTTACGGTGGTGGCCATCTACTGCTGCACTTTGGGCCTAACTGTAAGATTCGTTTGTCTATCTAGTGAGACTTCTTTGGAGAGATATAATATTTCACTTGCAAGGAGTTATCAACTGGAGATAGTTTCTGCTTTAAGGATAGGGGCTTGTGTCCATTTCCTTTCTCAGTGCTGGGACCCCATCAGGCACAGACCTATGTGGGCTCTCTGCATGCTACTACAGTCTTTTTGAATTCATGTTTTGAAGGCATTCTTTTGTTGGTGTCTTCCATTCCAATGGCTCTTAAAATCTTTCTGAGTCCTTTTCCATCAGGTTCCCTGAGCCCTGTAGGGAGGAATTTGATGGAGACATTTCAGTTAGTACTGAGAGATCCAAGATCTTTCACTCTGTGTATTGTCCAAGTGTAGGTCGCTGTATTTGTTCACATCTGCTGCAGGAGGAAGCTTCTCCAATGATGGTTGAACGTGGCACTCATCTATGAGTACAGAAAATGTTGCTAAGAGTCATCTTAGGTCTATGTTCCTAAGAATAGTAGTATTTGGTCTTCTCCTAGTTCCTTGGCCTATCTTGACTCAAGCTCTAGGCCACCAAAGCAGTGTTGAGGATGGATTCCATCTCATGGAGTGTGCCTCAAATCCAATCAGACATTGGTAGGTTACTCCCTCGAGTTTTATGCTGGATGTGATAATCTTTTTGTACACTATGAAGACGTATCTCTGCCAAGGTACCTTTTGATTGGTTTAATAAAGAGCTGAATGGCCAATAGCCAGGCAGGAGAGGATAGGCAGGACTTCTGGGGAGAAAGAGGAGCTCCAGGAAGAAGCTGAGGCACACAAGATTCACCAGAGAGACATGGATCAAGTCAAACACACAGTATGGAGGAGAGGTATTGAACCATGTGACAGAATGCAGGCTAATATAAATGGGTTAATAAAGTTAAAAGAGCTAGTTGTGAAGAAACCTAAGCTAAGGCCAAGCATTCATAATCAATAAGAAGTTTCCATGTCATTATTTGGTAAATGACAGTCCAAAGAAAGTCTGACTACATTGTACCACTATTGCAACATTGCATATTGCATGCAGTCATTGTTGTAGACTGAAGAGTATAGCTGGGTTTGTTTTTTACCTTTCTCCTTTGGAAGTATAAAAATACCTTCCAGTATCACGAACACTGGATCACAGGGGTGAAAGCACTAGGTAGGTAATAGCTCAACTTCTCCATGTTCAGTCAGTTGTTGGGGTGTCATTTTTAGCAATAGAGTCTTGGTGTGAGTTTGTGGAGATGAACAAGCTGTGGAGTCAACAAGCTGGGCTGTTTGGTGCCTCCTATGGGGCCCCTTTGACTAACAACTTCATAGATATAACCTGTTCCCAGCACTGGAAGTTTCATTCATTTAGACAATGAGAGTTGTCCAGTTGGGGCTCTGTCTACCCCATTATTTGGCAATTCCATTTAGATCAAAAGCATATTTTAGGAAGTTTATACAGTATTAGATTTCCATAAAGCCCCTCAAATGTCCCTTAGTTTTAGCAATCCCACCCATATTCCCACCCATACACCCATCTTCACTCTCTCTTCCCATATAATCATGTTGTATCTGTTCTCCTTCTCCATATATAGCTTTCTATTCTATTTTTCCTCCTTTGGAATATCCATTTCTCACCCCATCCCCGTACTCTACATCTAACCTTGTGGATATATGAATTGTAGTTGCTTTTTGAAGACTTAAAAGCTAACATCTACATATTAGAGAAGGCATACCATATTTTTCTTCCTGGGTCTATGTTACTTCACCTACAATGATTTTTTTCTGCTCCATCCATTTACCTGAAAAATTCATGATTTCATGGTTTATTTTCAGTCTTTCATGTGATTTTATTTTCTCCCTTCAACCATAATAATATGATATCCAAATTTTGTCTTAACAGGTAGGTCTGTAAACACAGGTTTATCCATCCCACTTACAGGCAAGGCAAATGCAGCTTCTTGAAATGGTCCTACCATGGATCCTCTCTGGTCATCCATCCCAAGTCACCCCCTTGCCTGGCTTTATCTTCACTGTATTGTGTAGCCACTTCACTGAATCTCATTCCAGATTTTAACTTTTCCATGGCTTCCATGATTTTGCCATGTTTTTCACACAGAATGTGTCTGACCTTTACTGCATCGCCACCACCTATAGGGCCCTGAGCCTTCTTGTCAGCACTGTCACTCCCAGAGGCTGCACCTCCTTTCCCCTCTTTTCCAGAACCACTTTTCCCCTTCGGCGGCATCTCGTAAGCTTGCCGTTGAACTCTCAACTGATTTCATGTTTTTAATGGCTTAGTATTATTCCATTGTGTAAATGTGCCTCACATTCTTTATCCATTTATCTGTTCCTTCTCAGCCACTTGTCTTTCCTCTTTTGATCACTCTCTGCTTATATCAGCAGTACCCCATTTTAAAATTGGGTTGTTTGTTTTCTCGATGACCAGATTGTTTAGCTCTTCACACATTTTTAGATAGTAGCCCTCTATTGAATATACAGTTGGAAAAATCTTTGCCCATTTTTATGTTTTCTTCATTGATGAACAGCAGTAAAGGCAGCAGCACGTGTGAGCTTGGATGGAAGACAGAACAAAAAAATAATAGGAGTAAACATGGGTTTAGGAAGGGATTGATGAGAAAAGTGCAAAGGCACTGTAACCAAAACTGGTTTTAAAAGTGGATGTCTGAAAACATGAACTGTTGTTTTGGTGTGACTACCAGAAAATCAAAGGACAGGAGGAGAAAGAGAGTCAAAGGTGGAGGAAGAGAAGGTGAAACAGAAGGAAAAGAATAACAATAATATTATTGTTATAGTTAACATTTATTGAGCACTTACAAGGTGCCAAGAACACTTTTAAGCACTTTATTTGCATTTCTTCAAATATCTTGGCATGTGATCACTCACAGGAGGACTAGGCTGCTTCACACGAACATATTTATGGCTCAACATATGCTCTTTGCATTTCACTTGTACATATATGGAATCCTCACAGAATTGTGTGGCTATATTTCTCTCATATACACGGTGACATTTAAGTGCTTTAGGAGCTGGGGTGGATTGCTCTGGCCACATGAAATATAACTCACCCAGAGAAGTTCATATTATATGAGTTAAAATGAAAGATTCTGTAAATCACTACAATGACCAGAAGCAATCTGTATTCAATTACTGGCTTCAAAGGACTGAATATTAGGTTAGATCCGCATGAAGTGAATGGGCTCATCCATGTTTGGGCTAGCCCTTGTAGGCCCGTGTACATTCATATTTAACACTCAAGATTTTATCTGTTGATCCAAATAAAGCTAATTCACTCTAAAGAAATTCCAGGGCTTTTTTTAAAAATCATTTCCCAGTGCCCTTCTTCCTTTTTCTTACTAAGTAATGGCCTATATGGCTCAGCTGCTAAATGTGAAAAGCACAAGGCAATTAATATCACCAAAATGAATGCAAGTTTTTGCAGCTACTACTCCCAGCCAGGATTCCGTGGCAACAAAAAAGGAACAACCCTTTCTCTGTCTCTATTCCCTCATGTAGAAGATGTAAATATTTTTAAAAGAGATCTTACTCTAATTATCAGTAATTCATTCTACAAATCTGTTCTTTTTACTAAGAAATAGTAATTGGATTTTATTTCCTTTGCTTTTTCATTAGTGAGGACCAGACTGGGGGGCCCCATGCTAAGGATCAAATTAGCAAAACACTCCATTAATTCCTTACATTCCCAGCTTTTAGGGTTAAGAAGCCAGGGGACACTGTCCCTCAGGCTGGCCTCAACTTCTTTATGTAGTCAAGTTTAACATTTGTAATCCTCTTGTCCCATTCTTCTAGGTGCTGAGGCTATAGATACAGACAGAAACCAAACCTAGTTTCATTATTCTAGTGAGAAAATATTAATACATTATACATGCACACCAAGCCACTAATGTCTTAAATTAACCACCTATACACAAACTAAGACATATAAACTAACAAGCGTATTATGATAGAGAATATCCAAATTGTAAGTACATGCTTGTCTTCAAGCAAGTACCATTTCTAGGGCATATGTACAGAAGTATAATAGTAATAATATGTTCACAGTATAAATAGCCTGAAAATTGCAGTAATTTTTTTCAGTTAAATGGAAGCCAATTCTTAATCAACAGAGAATGACTTACATATTTATAAAGTTAAGTGTGTTATTAATATTTTAATATGTGTACAATATATAATGATCATATCAGGGTAACTGGCACATTGTCACTTCAAATATTTATCATTTGTTTGTAACATTTAAGTGTCTCCCTGAAGTTACTTCGAATTCAATTTCCTGCCATCTATACCATCCTCCTGTGCTGTATACAACCCTGCTTTAACTCTGTGTGGGGTGGCATTTTGGGGACCTCAAAACTGGCAATGGTAAAGGTTTCTTAACACATGACAGTCAAAATTTAATTTGAAATCAAATGCATAATGAATCTGAGGTATCTCTTGGCGCTTGTCTCCACGACATAACAAGACTACACTGCAGCTTTGGTTCTGAACACATAAACTTTGCACTGTGCTTGCTGCCATGCCGAGAGTCACCCCCAAGACACCTTGGCTCAGATTCATGAAGCTTGTACAGTAAGTAGGGGCCGCAGTGTTTCATACACATACAACAGCTTCTGTGCTCATAGAAGCATAAGGGTTTAACTGCGGCAAACAAAGGCTTTCTATGGCTTCCTGTTGTTATTCTACAGCATGTAAATGTTAAACTCGTCTATCTTAGACAGGATTGCGTGGAATATTCAACTTTTAAAATCAATATTAAAATGGTAACATAAGTTAATTTTGGTTTAAGGTTGGGAAAGTATTTCTGATAACTCACCTAAATATCTTTTTGCCAGTTTTACCACATAGACACAAACTGGGGTCTTCAGCATTAAAAATTTCACAATCAAGATAACAATGAACATTGGAAATAATTGGAGGTACTCATGCTCCTGCAGTTTCATGGACTCAGCTGAGATTGAATTCTTTCTTTGGCATCTGTCACCAGACCAATACACAAGCTGACGGCACTAAATGGCTTCAATAGATGATTAACACAAACAGCACACAAATTTAGGGGGCAAAGTGGGGGGGGAAGGGTGTGGGGACAGGTGCAAAGGAGGGACTAGAGGATAGGTTTCTTCAAAATACGTTTTATAAGTGTATGAATTTCCTAAACAGTAAATAACATTCTATATAAACAAAAATAAGCATACTCATTAATATGAGTTGCAAGACGAGTTAAAACTACAATTACTTTAAAGCCACAATTGTTTTACTGTCTGTAGAAGTTTGGATAGGACACCTATCTTATAAACCTAGCATTCCATTGAAATTTATCTGCAGAAGGGACTATGTGGAAAAGTTAAAGATTTCCTTCCGTAGAAAGGTTGGGGTTATTTTTCTTTTTCAGTTCACCCCTATTAACCATTCTACCTTCATCTCTCCCTCCTCCATATGCTTCCCAGTCTCCCATTGTTCACCACTGGTCTAGTTTCTATACATTCGGAAGCAAATTCAGCCTATATATGTATATATATGACAGCCTATAGGTTTTGACAATCTGAGCATGGTTAATTTTGCTTATCATAAAGTCCCCCCTCTTCTCTTCGGCCACCACAAATGGGAGAATTCTCTTTTGTTTTATGACTGGATAGTACATATTATGCATCAGAGACCCAGAGCGAGACATTAGAAAGAGAGAGACCGTGGAATTCATTGCTCTAAATAGGATTCCCTCCATCAAATTCCTCCCCTCAAAGCTCAGAGGATGTTGCAGTAGCAGAGGTGGAAAGAGTGTTAAGAACCAAAGACTTTGGAGAGTATCAGGAGAACAAGACCCCATAAATCAATGGAGCAAAGCTCATATGAACTTACAGAGACAAAAGCAGTAAGCACATGGCTGACATTTGGGTTGTACCAGGTCCTCTGAATATATATTTTGGCTTTCAATTTAGTATTCTTATGACACTCCTGAGTGTGTGAGTGAATGGGTCTCTGATTCTTGTGCCTTCTTATTAGAAGGGGCACTTTTCCTTTTGTTGGTTTGCCTTATCCAACTTTGCTATGAAAGTTTTTGTTTTATCTTATTTTTTTCTCTTTTTATTTATTCTTCCTCCCATTCCGTCCCTCCTCCACACTCCTTCCCTATTCCCTTCCACAGATCCACTGCTCTTCCATTTCCCTTTTGAGAAGGTAAGCCCTCCCAGTGATATCTACTGAACACAGTGTAACAAGATGCAATAAGACTAGACAAGATGCAATAAGACTAGCCTCATATCAAGGCTAGACAAGGCAACCTAGTAGGAGGAAAACGTTCCCATGAGAAGGCAAAAGAGTCATAGACACCCCCACTCCTACTGTTAGAAGTCCCCCTAAAAACAGAAGCTGAACAACCACAGCATGTATGCAGAGGGCCTAGCAAAGAGAGACCCATGCAGGTTCTGTGATTGCTACTTCACTCTCTATGAGTCCCTATGAGCCTTGATCATTTGGTTCTATGGATCGTGTCCTTGACCCCTCTGGTTTCTACAATCCTTCCCCCACCTCTTCTGCCAGATGCTCAAAGCGATCCCTATGGCTGTGGGTCTCTGTGTCTGCTCCCATCAGCTGCTCCAGAAGCCTCTCTAACTATGATTGGGCTTTGCACTGTTCTACGAGTACAGCAGACTATTATTGGAATCATTTCATTGCCTTTTAAAAATTATTATTATTATTATTATTATTATTATTGGTCAGTCCTCTTTTGTCCTACCCTATGTTTCTGAGCCATCCAACTTCCAATTCCTGGCCTTCCAGGCAGTGATGGGCATGGGCTCCCTCTAGTGGCTTGGGCCTCAAGTTAGACAGGTCGTTGGTTGAACACTCCCACAAAGCTCTGAGCCGCCATTGCCCCAGCATCTTTTGCAGGCGGAACAGATTGTAAGTGGAAGGTTTTTTTGGCTGAGTGTGTCCCAAGTACCTACCCTGGTTACAGAAGATAGCCAGTTCAGGCTCCATAGCCTCCATAACTAGGAGTCATCTCTAGGATCACTTTCCCAGGTTCCAGGAAGTTTCTGCTGTATCAGGCTTTCAAATCACCCGCTAAATGCCCACCTATTTCAGTCATCTCTCTCCATACTTGATTGTTTTTATTTTGTTATCGTTTGTTATTATCTCTTAGAAACCTGGTATGTTGGTTCGTTTGTTTTTTTGAGAGACAAAAAGAGAGTAGATCCAGATGGAAGGGGAGATGGAAAGGAAGGGACAGGGAGGAGTAGAGGAAGGGCAAAGTTTAATCCGGATATATTGTATGAGAAAAGAATCTATTTTTAATAAAAAGTGGGGAGAAGAAAAAGATAAACCATGTTTTCTTTGCATATTTGAAGAAGTTTGAATAAAACACGCGTCCCCCCCATGGCCCATAAGGAGTGGCACTATTAGGAGGTGTGGCCTTGTGGGAGGAGGTGTGGCCTTGTGAGAGGAGGTGTGGCCTTGTGGGAGGAGGTGTGGCCTTGTGGGAGGAGTGTATCATCAGGTGGGCTTTGAGGTCTCAGATGCTCAAGCCACACCCAGTGTGGTAGTCTCTTCCTGCTGCCTGTCAATTCAGATGTAGAACTCCCAGCTATCTCTCCAGCACCATGTGTGCCTATGCTGTCATTCTTCCCACCATGATGATAACGGACTAAACTTCTGACACTGTAAGCCAGCCCCAATTGAGTGTTTTCCTTTATAAGCGTTGCTGTGGTCATGATGTCTCTTCACAGCAATAGAAACCCTAACTAAGGCACCATTCTTTTATAAAATGTAAACTAGATTATTCTAGATCATGGCTGTTGTGAATGCAGCTGAAGAGAATATGATAGTACACATCTCACTTCAAATATGGTTGTCAGTTGTCTTGGATTATACTTAGTGATGGAATAGCTGGAGTATACGGTAGTCCTATTTCTAGTTTTTAAAAGAAACTCCTATGGTTTTCTATAATGACTTTATTGATTTTCATTATTATAGATCAACATCCCTGATAAAAATAAATATAAGTTTTCAAGAATTAAAAATATTAGCAAATCAAATCCAACAGCTTACAAATGAGATTCTGAACAATGATCAAGTGGAATTTATTCAAGGGACGCAGACATAGTATAATACACATGTTGTTGTTGATATTTTTGTTCATTTTACCTCCACCCAGCTCCCAAATCAATCACACACATAAGTTTAATCTTACTTATAAATGCCTGGCCTTAGCTTGTCTTGTTTCTTGCCTGCTTTCCTTAACTTAAATTATTCTGTCTTTTGCCTTTGGGCTTTTACATTTTCTATTTCTGCATATCTTTCTTTCTTACTCCATTGCTGGTTGTGTAGCTGGGTAGCTGGCTCCTTGCATCCTCCTCCTTCTCTTGCTCCTTCTTTTTTCCTCCCAGATTTCTTCTTCTACATGTTCTCTCTGCCTGTCAAACTCACCTATCCTTTCTCCTGCCTTGTCATTGGCCATTCAGTTCTTTATTAGACCATCAGGTGTTTTAGACAGGCAAAGTAACAGCTTCACAGAGCTAAACAAATGCAACATAAACAAAAGTAACACACCTTAGATTAATAGTCTACAACATATACATACTGTTAAGTGTAGTACAGTGTGTCAGGAGAATCATGATAAAAATCAGAGTCCTCCTAATCTCGAGAGGAAAAAAATCATTCAATAAAATTTAACAACCCAAACTCTGTGTATGTGCAGTGGTGCAGGTATGGGATTCCTACTACTTACAAGTCAGAAACAGGAGAATCATAAGTCCAAAGCTAGCCTGAGCAACATATTAAAACCTCATTTCAAGTAAAAATAATCAATATCTCATGATAAGGTCATTTCTAAAATAAGATTGCTCCCCAAGCAGAATAAAGAAGTAATGCTGAAAGAAAACAGAAGCAAGAGAAGAAAACGGAAAAAGTCACAATTTGTCACTAATCATAGAAAGGCAAGTCCACCTTGTGATATCACAGCATCATAGCATCATTTAGTATCTTAAGGAAACCAGTAGACCAACATTCAAGAATTCTAGCAATGGCTACACAGTCTTTTATGAGAGGTTCTATGTTAGGACCCAAGTTGAAGTTGGTTCTGGGGTATTTGCTGGTTTGTGTCATTTTCTGTAATTAATTCTATTAAACTTATCTACCATTAATGCATTTTCCCTGTATGAACAGATATCTTTTGTTTTTGCTAACATGTGATTTAAAAATCTTTAATGATCAACAGGGCATATATAAACTCTTGCCTCCAGATTTTTTCCTCCCCTTTGCTTCTACCTGTAGTTACACTGGCCAGTTTCCTGGTTCACAGAACAGCACAATTTGACACAGTATAACCTTTGGTCTCTCTTGATTGCTTACTTCACACTTCCCTGCCAGTGACACAATATGCCTGCTAAATGTCTATCAAAACTCATCTTAAATGATGCTATGATAGGAAAAATTCCTATTTGCAGGTGAAAGTCCATCTCCCAAGCTTTAAGTCACTGTCTTAATCATCCAATGCTTTAAGTGCTGTGTTACACAGTGTTTGCCCCACTGTCACGGAATTTTCTTAGCACTTAAACTATTCCGGTCAATCTGCTTGTTTGTGTGAGTCTTGTTTTACATTATGGTTCTTGTGTTAAATATAAAATGTATAATCAATAACTATACCTGCTAGATTTTCTTTTATCGTAATTTGCATAGGTCTGACACATTATTTTTTGAATTGATGATGAGCAGAGCTGGTAGAGTGCTCTTCTAGCATGTGCAAGATTATTGGTTCAATTCGCTGTACCACAAAACTATATAACAGCAGCAATAATCATAATTACAAAATAATAAAGTATGGCCTAGAGTATTCCATGTAATGCTAAAATTTGGACAAGCTTTTGTGTTGGCATAATTTTCTCCTCTTACTTCTGGTTCTTTAGTAATACACTCTTTACTTCCTTAAACCCACAGTGCCTAAACTGATAACTAACGTTTTTGCTAACCCCTCTAATAGCTGCAGAACATATTAGTATGTTGCTCTAAATTGAGTCTTCTGTGTCTTTCACCTCTCCTTGGGTTTTTCTAAAGGAGAAAACTGTTATTTTCTGCTCTGATGATGTGTTTTCCCCCTCTAAATAGGGAAGGGGTTTTAAAGGATCTCTGCTGGGTAAATCTGTTCCTGCTAGAGACATAACTAGACCCAGATCCTCCATTTGGGCAACAACCATGGCACTTTCTCTGTAGCATCATCAAAATTGCCCAAAGCAACAGTAGCTGAGAGCATTCCTGTTTAATCACTTTATGCTCAGTAAAGTCTGAGTTACATAATATTTTTATTATGCCATGGCAACCTAATGAGTAATTTTCCATTATAGGCCAGTGCATTTGTGTCCGTGTTCAGGGCATACCATCATTAAAGCCAGAATGGTTGAAGACTGATGGAATCTTACTAGTGTTCATTTTCCTACAGTTTATGATAAGCACCAATATGTACCCAAGTTACTTAAGCAACAAACTTAGTCCTAGAAATACTTCCAATATGTGTTGCCATTTCCACATTTTGAAATTACATCAAATAAATAAAATTTAAGAATGTTGAATCTCTTATAGTGTCTATAAAAAATCTTATCAATAAAGTGTTTATAGTTTTAGCTGAGACACGGGTGACACAGGCCATGATTCAGTAAGCTGAGAACACAGCATGCTTTCCTGATGGGGAGGTCCTATCACTTTCCTGATGGCTGTCAGTACTGCTCTTGGTGAAACTTGGTCTCTCCTGCAATGTTATGTTTCTATTCCTCACTGACAAGCAGAAAGGAATGTAGCAGTCCTACCGTATTATTTATGATCCCTATTAAGAATTGATTTATTATTTTAATGTAAAAATCTATTCAATGATTCTTCATTTGTTATTTTTAGTTTCTAACATTTATTAACCATGCAAGGATTTTTGTGATGGTTTTGTAAAAATAACAAAAAAAATTATTTAATTTTATGTTGTTAAATTGAGGTTACAGCAAGTGATAGGAATAAAACACAACTTATATTTTGACAGCAAATTTGATCTTATAACAGATGCCGAAGAACCTCAAAAAAAAAAAAAAGCAAAAGAGAGATTTCTAGAAAATAGAGACAAATTAAGAGATGAAAAGCTTGGACCTAGGAAGGAATACAGAATGTCAGATTTGCCCAAGGATCAATTATTTATGTGTCAACAAAACAAAGTGTGTGACTGTACATTCATGGGAACAAATAGACATACATGATATAGGGCAATTAGATGCAAAAGTGGAACAGAGCCTGATGCTATTGGGATTTAATTACAAATATAGTACAGTCTCTGGCTAAATTTTACTAAAAAGAAGAATAATAAATGCAAAATATATTAACATTTTCCATGAGTCAGTATAGGAAAATTCTGTCTGTGAAGCCACATAATAATGATATATTTTAATATTTCAACATTAAACATTAACTGTTCTTTTTATTTAAGTTTTTCCATGCTAGGATTGAATTCAGGGACTTGTACATGCCAGACAAGTACTCCACCATAGAGCTACTGCTTTCCAGGTCCAAAATACACGTTTTAGATCACACATCCACTGCTTCTTGGTTGTAAAAATAGACTATTATTTACCTCTTTTAAACCTCAGTTATCTTATTATCAAAGTGAGTAGAGTACTCTCATGAGGTAATCTGATTATTATTTTAAAAACCCATGGAAATTGTATGTATTCATCTTTAACTACCCCTTCTTAGTACATCCAACTTAGGGATTTCTTGAACAGTATTTATCATATACCAAGCCCCAACAAGGTTTTAGTCACTGAATGAAGAATTGTTTCTCCAATCTCCACAGGTTTTGCAGTTCTTTATTAACTAAGGATGCTATTTTTTACAGTAGAAAAGTAGAGAGGATTCCAACAATCACTTCTATTCCAAAAAATTAATTAAAATAAATGAAAAATGAAGTAATATGAATTAATAGCACCATCTCCAAATACAAACTACATCCATTTCACAAAATAATTAGAAATGCATAGCAAAATTAGATATGCTGTAGGAGTTTAGATGGTGATTGCCTACTAAATTCTTTGTGATTTCTAAAGAGGTGTCTGAGAACTGAAAATGAGCCCAGGAATTCATATACTGCATCCATATATCAGGAGTATTATAAATAAATTTGTTCCAGTATTAACGTAAAATCCCAAATGTTCTTCAAGGTCTAGTGTTCATACATATATTTGAAAGAACAGTCAAGTCCATTCCTACTAAATAGTAAATTAAACTATGTTTGGCAATATGCTGTCATTTGATTCAAAATAAGTAAATAAATATAGAATCAACCCTGGGGGCCATATTACTTGGCTTTAACATACATTTCCTAGGAATGGCAAAATAGTAGTCTGTAAATATATGGTAAATTTATGAAGAGATATGGTAACTAAATCAGCTTTCTGCGTTTCAAATATCAGTGCAAAGGGGGCCAGATGGTGAATTTTCAATCTGCATGAGTATTGACTTTTAATGAAAACACTTACATGCTCTTCATGGCCACAATTAGTATATCTTTACCACTCGCCTCCCTTGATGTTAGCACCTCATCAGAGTGACCTCTTATGTCAATAATACCAGCTTGAGGTTCACATGTAAACATATTCATAGCAAGCCATCTCCCTTGCTAGTTAGAAAGGTTAATCAAGGTAAAGCCCTCGGCAGATGCAATATATTCATTTCTAAATTGAAAAGTCCTCTTGATATTAAAGTTTGGAGAGAAAAATATTTGCTAACCCTATAAAATTGAATTAGCGTCAAGCAAGGGAAGTGGTCATGCATATTTCTTACATGAAAGGAAAATATTTGGTATCCATTCAATTCTCTTTTTTTGCTTATAAGTTCTGCCTGAGCAACTCCGCACATTTATGAATGCAGAAAAAGCATTAAATCAATGCAATTATTGCAATCATTTTGCACTCCTTTTTTTGTGCTGAAGCCCATTTTTACTGCTCTAGATAAATGAGAGTATGTATACATAGAATAACAGTACTCAGAATTTCTGTTTCATGAAAACTTGGTTTAAACAGCTGTAACTCAGAGCTGCTAGAAGATAGGCATCCGTTACACAAATATCTTAGTCTCTATCAATATTAGTTTTCTTAAAATTGTGAATAACATAAATCAGAATAGCTATCTGTCCATATTTTTATTGCAAGCCTGAACATTGTACCTTACAGGCTTTACTTCCTCAATATTTACTTTCAGAAAATCAAAATGGAAAAGGGCTGATAAGCTAGTAGTAGTTCTCATATACCAGACAGAGAACGAAGGAAACTTGCATTTAATGCAGACAATGATATTTCAGACAATGGCTTTGAAAAGCATTATTTCTTTTTTTTTTCATCTTCAGCACATGAAGGATCTCATAAATGTTTATAACTTTCAGTGTAACCCTGTCTCTAGTAACATCTTCAGTATTTTTGGTTGGGTTTCGCTATATCCACCCTATGCATGAAATACTGACTGACATATTCAACAATGGAAAGTCTTTGGATCTTGATCAAGTGGACAAAAATGAGAGTTAGATCTCACTGTGGCTTCCTGCAGCTTTCATGCCCTTGTGATCCTCATCAAAACGCTCTGATAAGACATGCAAAGTAGCATTGAAGATCTGTGGTTTATCACAGAATAGTATGAGGAGCCCTCAAGAAAGAGAATGATGAGAAGTCAGAGACCACTGCTGAGAAAAATATTCTACTGGAGCAAGAGGAGAAGATGGCCAGGGAGATCATTTTAGCAACTTACATTTATAGTTGTAGTATTTATACTCTTTCTTAAGGTTTGTGAAACAAATAGTGTCTTGAGAGATGGTTTCTTGTACAATTGATTGACATTTCCATTTGGATTATTTCTTCATGGAGGGACAATGGGGTATATCTATTTTCTTTATGAGAAAACTTCTAGGTAGAGAGTATTAACAACATGCACTTTGGAGTAATTTAGAATATTCTGTGTATACCCAGGGCCAGAAATATGATTCAGATACAATACTTTTGAGCACAAATTAAATTCCTCCAATTTCAGCCCTTGATTTTATAAACCACTGCAGGGTCTACTCCTGAATGATTTCACTCCTCTAGCACAGTTGTTCTCAACCTTTGGGAAATGAACAACCCTTTTAGAGGGATTACCTAAGACCATCTGCATATCAGGTATTTATATTACAGTCAATAACAGTAGCAAAATTATAGTTATGAAATAGCAACAGAAAGAATTTAATGGTTGGGGTCACCACAACGGGAGAAACTGTATTAAAGGGTCACAGCATAAGGAAGTTTGAGAACCACTGGCCTAGTATCTAATTGGCTATATTATGTGGGCATATTAAATACAAATGGAGGAGATAAAAAGAGTAGGTACTATATGGCACATGAGAATGTAGAATGAACGATAAAGTTCTCTGAAGTAGAACAAGAAGCCTAGAATATAAGTGTATCGTTATATTGTTATTTGATTTAGGGTAAATTACTCAACCTGTTGTTATAATAAAAAGCAGCAAGTGGGATGCTGTGAGTTGTTTTGGGAAAGGGCTAAGACAAAACTAACCTATAGAATGAGCTCTTTTAGGAAAGAGAAACTTGCCATCATGGGGACCATGGTCAGGATCTAAAGTGGCAGAAACATTAGAGAAACATTACACAGACATCATGTAGAATGATAGAGACCCTAGAGATGACAGACTTACGTCAGGATAATGGCCCCAGAAGTAAGAGAACAAATTTAATTTCATATTTTAGGAAGACAGTAGGGGAGTAGGGGATTCTTATCTGTTTTAGTGTATCCTCCATAAACCATTACTTGCATGAAAGCAGATATTAGATGAAACTATAAATTTGCAATTGTAAGGAGGGAGGGCTATGATTCCTTTGTATAACTGAGATCTTGAGTTTTTATTCTCCTTGACAGTAGGACTTCTGAGCTGAAGGGGAATGGTACCTGATTTGTAGGAGTGCCAGTTAGACGTTCTGTGATCTTACATCTCCCTGTTCTAAAGGAAGACTCAGCTGATCCTTTGGAGCTGTGTTGTAGATTATTATTTTAAAATCTTTTTACATTTGTTTATTTTGTGGAATATTTGTTTAGTGATGCAAAGATGTGTTGCATTCTTTTATGTTGCCTTTGTTTAACTCTGTGAAGCTGTATTACTTTGCCTGTCTAAAATACCTGATTGGTATAATAAAGAGCTGAATGGCCAATAGCAAGGCAGGAGAAAGGATAGGCATGGATGGCAGGCAGAGAGAATAAATTGTATGAGAAATCTGGGAGGAAAAGATCAAGGAACAAGAAAAGGAGTAGTGGAGGACACAAGGCGCCAGCCACCCAGCTACACAGCCAGCCACAGATTAAGAAGTAAAGAAAGGTATATAGAATAGAGAAAGATAAAAGCCCAGAGGCAAAAGAGAAATGAGATAATTTAAGTTATGAAAAGCTGTCTAGAAACAAGCCAAGCTAAGTATAGGCATTAATAAGAGAGAAAAAGACTCCATGTGATTAATTTGGGAGCTGGGTGATAGGTCCCCAAAAGAACAAATAGTAAAAAACAACCAACTACAGGGATGTCTCCTAGCTATCTGCAGAGAGAAAAGACCAAGAATTGTGTAGATTGCATTTATCAGCAAAACAAAGGTATCAGTGACTCAAATATTGGTGCATAATGACTTCAAATATCTAGCCCATCTGGATAGTAACTATAAAGAGCTTTCCATAGATTGCCTCATTTAGCTCTCATAACACTTTTATAATGTTGATTTTATTATTATATTTCTTACTTCATAGATAAGATATCAAAATCTTTTGAGATAGACAGAAAAGAGAGAGAGAGAGAGAGAGAGAGAGAGAGAGAGAGAGAGAGAGAGAGAGAGAGAGAGAGAGATCAAACACAGGAAATACTTAGTCAATAGCCAGTAAGTGATACAGTCAAACACTCAAACACTCACCCTGGGTTCTGATTTGAGACTACAGCATCTTATCATTATATCATTGCTTGTCTGGAAATTAGTTTGTCTCGAAGGCCTTGTCTATATAAATGAGTTTTGATGAAAAACAATGGGTTTTCTACTTATTAAATTTGGCCAATTGATTTTTCAGTCTGATTCTGTGGATTTGTAAATCCCTTTGGGTCAGTCTAAGTTTGTTCACGGAAAATGCTAAACTCAAGACATTCTCCTCCATCTCCAGGCACCATTTCAGAAGCCAACTCAGGCCTCTCTTTAGTTGTTTCACCCTGAATCAAGCAATAAACAAACCATCGAGAGATCACTGTCTAGGGGAGTGGTTCTCAAAGCTTCGTTTCCAGATCAGCAACAACAGTATTCCCTAGTCATGTTAAACATGCAAATCCTCAGGTTCCATCACAGACCTAATATATTCCACACTCATAGGGTGAGGCCCAGCTATTTGTGTTCCAACAAGCCTTCCAGATGACTGCAATAAGCTTCAGAATTACCGACATGGAAAATGGCTCCCCAAAACATTAATTTCACAACATGAGCCTTGCCATGTTTGATTTGATTTGCAGATTTCTCAGAACGTTTTGATTGTCTAATTAATCAGGCACAAACCAATAAATGAGCAGACATGGTATACAGTGGCACTATTAACATCTTTAAAGTTCGTGTGTTGGGGGGTGTGTGGGTGTGCATGCTTCTATTTGAAAGTTGCAGAGTTTTCTTTTTGAATAGTTGGAGAAGTTTTTAAGTGTACTGTGGATGAACTGTCTTTGAAGGTTTATAACTGGGATACTTCTATAGTGGGAGTTATACAGGAAAGATATCTGAATATGCTTCAAAGAAAACAAAAACAGTTACAGAACAATTGAAATAAGAAATCACATGAAGTATGCAATAGGAAATTGCATTTTAATGCATTTCCTCATATAGATGGTGAAAGTGATTGTTAGTCACTGATTATAGTTCAAAGAGGGCCCTGAAGGTGGTTAAGACAATGGAACTACATTACATAAATGCTACAGTTTAAAACATGTTTTAGTGCATCCCTCCACCCATGGTGGTGGCACATTATTAGAAAATTGTGGAACCCAGAAGAAACACAGCCTAGCTAGTTAGAGGAGATCCCTAGAGGTACACATTTGAAGGTACACATTATTGCTGAGCTGTTACTACCATATGCAATATCAGCTTTCTGGTCAGTCATGATGGAAACATCAACTGTCTCACAGACTTATTTCATTGACTTGAGCTCTTCAACTGTGCCTTCCCCTTGATGAAGGTTTGAAAACCTATTTAATCATGAGCCAAAGAAAGCATTTCAAGTATTTCCCTCCTTTAAGCCATTTTATGTAATATATATATATATATTTATATTGTTGTCATTGAGAAACAGAAGTGATGGATACACTAAACAAATTGAGAGTGCTATAATTAGGAAATGTGACTAGTGAATTGCTTGGCTTTTTTATTGATTTTCTGTAGTCTCCTCCCACAATTAATTTTGTCTGACACCTTATAAAATAGCACCCCAAAATTGCTTGATTTCTGAACAAGGCGGCATGAAACTTTACTATGTTTGTCTTGAGTTCCTAGTATGTTCACCTCGAGGGAACACAATCATTACATAAATAATCCTAGTGTCTTAAACTTCATTCTCTAAGGAGGTCCAAATGAAGTAGACACTTCGGAAGATGAGTTATAATGCCAGGGGAGGCCTCAATATTCCAGTTGGTCTAGCTGAGGTTCTTGACAGGAAGGGAATCAACTTCCCTAAATTTCCAGTGTGGCACCATAGAAGAAAAACCTCAAGAAAGACAGTAAGGAACTAAAGCCCAGATGAGGCAAGGGAAAGAGCAGACCGAGAAGTGGTAATAATTTGCTATTCTAAGCTTCTAAGGTTCATGCAGCCTTGTATACAACAGAGAACAATTACTAATGCTCAAATCACCTTTATGCCAATCATCACAAAGTACATATAAATGCAACGTGTGTTGGAATTTGCTAGTTATTATCATTTCTACCAATTTGTTCCAGACACAGTTCCACTCCTCAAATATGCTATAAATAGTCACCAAATGTTTTCTTTTTTGCCCAGGTAATCTGACCAACCAAGAGAAAGCTGAATTTCATATCAGGAAACTGAAGTAGCTTTGTGTTCACAGTATTCTTCTGATCAGATTGCTTTTCATTGAGCTCTCATGTTTTGAAAAGGGAAAAATTAGAGTGGTACAGCAGATAACAAAGCTTGGGGTATAAATGCTAATGGAGGAACGATAACCCAAGTAGCATGTTTGAAGAGATTAATGAGCTTAATGAGATGTGAACACATTTGTATTTTTGTCAAGTCGCTGTTCTTTGTAAATTGATAATGTATATATACTTCCATTCTTTTCTATCTTTTGTAATATATTTTTCATCCCCTGCTCTTGTCAAGTCTGCTCTTTGTTGGGAAAAAATGTTCAGAGATGTGATCCGTATCCTCTTGTTTTGTATACTAGAACATTTATCACTCCTTGGAACCACAATGCTGCCGGGATGTCATTATAGCTCATTCAATACACATGAATGAATTCATCCACTATGTGCAACAGAAGACCATGAAATTACTTATATATCATACTTATATAATTAATAACAAACAATCAGATAATAGTTTGGTTCTTAATAGAATCAAGTGCTTGGAATTTACTCTTAATAAGCTGTTTGCTCTGATCATTGGTAAATTTCACTAATGAAAGAATTTCTACAAGCCCAACTACTCATTTCATATACTAACAGGCAACCATTTTATCCTCAAATAATCTCCTTTCAACTTCATCCTAGAAAGGCAATGTGGTGTATTGAATGGACATAGACTATAAGTCAGAGAGCATCATTTGTTTCCCCATTACAGGAGCTCAGACCAAACAGTGGGTTCCATGTGAGATGCTTGGAGCTATGGTCCTTTTTCACATCTGTGGATTAGTTTTGACCTTGTAATAAAGGACTGGTATGGATGAGAAAGCATGGTATATTAAAAGCATCAGCTAATATTTAACTTTAGATTGTCATCTGTGAAATGCTATTGATTATATGATGGTTAATCTTGGTTGTCAGTTTGATTATTCCTTTGATCAACTAAGTGTTATGTCTCTTGATGGGTTCCTCAGAGTATTTCATAGATGGAGTAACTAAATAACAAAAAACCATCAAAAAAGGGCAGTGCCTTCCTGCCAGACATAAGGAGTCCTGAGGGTAAAACTACAGCTTTTGCTTTCCTGCCTACTATTGCCTTATGTTGATTCATTCACGTTCCTTATTGCTCAGACTGCTGCTGCCCATCTTCACTGGCATGGAAGTCCAGATTCTTCAGCTATTTACCAACAGAAAAATGAGTTTCTGCTCTGTGGTAATCCACCAGATCCATTATCAATAGACCAGAATTGCTGAGTTATCTTACTTTGTGGACTGAGTACATACTGGGTTCTCAACTTCTCTATCATGAAGGCGAATACTGTTGAATTTCCAGAACAAACAATATAATTCAACTATTAATAACATTTATTCTGTTCTTCTAGAGAAGCCTGACTAACATAGATAGCTATCAGAATATCATTGTTCCAATATCTGTAAGCAACCTTGGTCCTTAAAGTTTGGAATGTACAATCCATGTTTTCATGAAATATCATTTTTTTGAAACTCAATATAATGAAACAATACTTTTAATCTACTAATAATATTATTTTATTTTAAATCTAGTTATGCTTTAATTGGTATTATTTCCTTATCCTTAAATAATTTAGCCTCAAAAACTGCCTAACTATTCTACTAGTCAATCCTATCAAAACTTTACATTGAATGCCTACTTTTTAAAAATTTATTCTTCTCTCATACATTATATCATTATTGCAGTTTCCCCTCCCTCCAGTCCTCTAAGTTTCTCCCACTTCTACTCTTCCCCATATCCACTCCCCCTCCATTTCCCTTCAGAAAAAAGCAGGCCTCCCAGGGATATCAACCAAACATGGCATAATGAGTTATATTAAGAGTAGATACAAACCCTCTTATCAAAACTTAATGAGGCAACTCAGTAGGAGGAAAAGAGTCCCAAAAGCAAACAGAAGAGTCAGACACACCACCACTCACACGTCCAATGGTCAAAGAATAGCTATATTCTATATGGGCTCAAAGTGACCTGCAAGACACTCTCACAGAATGAACAGATAGATAAATACTCCAACACACACACACACACACACACACACACACACACACACACACACACACACACACACACAAAATGGTGGAAGAAAAAGATCAGAGTGTTTTCCCATGTTAAAAAATAAAGCCAACACGTATCACTCTCTCTAGTAAAAATGACTATTAGCAAATAATCTAGAAAACAATTGCTGGTGAAGAAGTGAACCTTTGCATCGTGTTGATGAGTGTGTGGATTAGTATAGTCATAGTAGAAAAAACTAAGGCTGTTCCTGGAGAAGGAAGAAGTACAACTGTCTTAAAGTCCAGCAGCCAGTTAATTTCCTCATCACAACTATCAAATGCCTGGCAAGAAGCAACTGAAGAGATGAAGGATCTGTTTTGCCTCCTAATTTAGAGGATAGCGTCCATCCTAGTGGGACAGTCATGGCGATGTGAGTGATGTGGGACCTCAGAGCTTATACAAAACTCAGAAAGCCAAGAAGCAATGGGGTGGGGGGTCAGGAAGCAGGTCTGAGCTACAGCTTTGAAGCCCTAGCCAAACTTTGATCCATTTCCTCCAGTGAGGCTCTACTTCTCAAAAATTTCTGTAACCTCTCAGAAGAGCACAACCACCTGGAGACCACATCCCCAAATCCAGAAGTTCCTGGATTTCATATGCTGATCCCATAGTTACTAACAGATAAATATATATATAAAAAAACCCTCTAAATGTGCTATGTTAATGATATATTTTTTTAAAATTGTGCTGTTTAAAATCTAAGTGGAAAACTTTTAGCTAGATGAGATGAAGTAGACTGGAAAAAATATGACTATTGACAATGTAGCATTGTATTTTTATAGGGCAATGCTTAAGGACATGTCGATTCAGTAGAAGGCATAGCAGCACATGTCTGCAATCCCAGGCTAATGCAGGAGGATCTTGAGTTCCAACTGCATAGTAAGTACCAAGCCAACCTTAGATACATAGGGAGCCTGTACCTCAACAAACAAGAAAGAAGATAGAAACCGGACAGGGTAGTGGAGAGTAAGAGATCCCAAGAGTGGAGGAGAGGGAAAGAAAATGAAGAGAAGTAGGGGAAGGAAGAAAAATTCAACTGCTGTGATGGTTTATTAACTCTTTTATGGACTGGGAAACTTCAATAAGAGGAAAAATACAGCTAGCATTGTTATCTCTAAGACTTCTCTTCTTTGTGGCATCTATGTAATAAATTTGAGAACCCCAAATAATAATTAATCAAATAAAGCAAAAAAATGAAATTATTATAACTCCCTTTAACAAGCAGTTATGTGTTATAATACCACTGGTTATAATTTTCTTTCTCACAAAAAGTACTAATTATTCACTGACAGAGAAGCAATTAAAGTTTATCCCCACTAAGATTCTACTTACAAGCAATAAGGCTGTTCCTTTCTGCTGACCTACTTAAAAAGATTTAAATTGTGTCTGGTTTAAATGTTAGTAAGTCAATGAAAATTATGTGTTGGGCAGCACTCCACTACAGATTGCAAGTTATGCATGCATTAAATTGCCATGAAATATCAATGAAGCCTCTTGTATATTCACATTACAGTCTGAAAGTTGTTGGTTTTACCCAAGCAATACAGACTTATTTAAAAAAAAAACCAAGAAGTCTCATTAAGAGACATTAAAGTAATTCTTCATTCTTCCCGTTGGTATGGGAAGGCATATTAACCAGTTTTAAATAGAGCTTTACAGAAAATCTGAATGCATTTATAGGTCCTCTCTCACCCTGTGTGTAAGACACTTCAGTATGCCAAATACCAATGCTGCTGTGTGAAGCATAAGTTTTTCTTTTCATTATGGTTGCCTTCATGTCTGTGGCCTTAGGATTCCTTGACCATTGAGGTACAGATTCATTTCATAAATGTCGATTTATTCACCAATGAAAACACAAATACATGAGCATCCATGCATAAACATTCTGCCCCTAAAATTACATGAAAAAATACCCCAGATATAGAACCAAGCATAAATTTTTAAACAAGGTCTTAGAAATATTTTCCTTATTAATTTTTAATCTTGTTGATTTTATCATACACATTTAATCACTATGATAATAATGTGTATGCACTTAATGAAAATTGCACAATAGACAAAAAAAGAGAAACACTAGCTTCTTGTAATATTTCCTAGCAATTATAGGAAAAACATGCAGAAACATGAAGTTAAAATGAAGCTGCTATAAACTATGTAAATCTAGAAAGCAAAGATGGTGTTTCATAGAATTCCATATCAACAAGAACTATTTTAAGAAGACAGTCACTTACACTTCTAGTAAAATACTTTATAAACATCGTTAGTGATATAACTCATACTTCTGTCTCTAGAAGATTACCTCATAATCTGGCCACTGGTATCAGAAGGCTTTCACTACCACCCATGGTCTAAGTCCCTGGTAGTGGGTAAGAATATTTTCTTCATTGCCTCTTACAGCTTTCACATTTTTGTGATTATTTCTTTACCACTCCTCAGATATCTTTAGTCAAATCTATATCCATGTATTTACTATGCATACACGATATAGTATTAGTTAAACACACATACTTTTTATAGAAAAGAGTCCTGAGCCAAACCCAAAGTCAGTCCTACATAGTTGCCAACCAGAATGAGTTTTAACATCAATTAAGTTTGCAAAATTATTCATGGTTGAGAATATGCAGGGGAAAATCCATTTTTTTCCTCTCAAGAATTTTTCCACTAAGATGTAGAACTAAGATAATTCTGTGCTCACATGGGGAAAACAGTACAAAATAGGTGGCAGTATGCTGTCATGTAAGTCTCCAAGACCAATAATTAAGCAAGAATCACAGGTTTAGTGTTGAAAAGAAAGATCTTTTAAATACGTGTCACACCATGACTTAATACATCTGAGAGAAAAAGCCGCTATATTTTCTGAAGCCTTTATGCTTACAGAACTATGGTTATTTTAAAAAGCAGTGACAGTCCATACATTCTGCTGGCCATGTCTCTTCATGCTAACATTTAAGACCAGGGATATACTAATTGTCTCAGAAAGGTTAAAAAAAATCTGACAAGCATAACGATCATATTAACAAGTGTTCTGAAAACGAGGACACAAATTTTGAGCAAGCATGATGTCTGAGCTACTGTTTATTGACCAAGATTTCCACATGAATCAGAATGCTTGTCAGGCAACCTTTGGTTACTTTAGACCACATTCTAGTTTTCTTTTAAATTGGCCCTGCATGTTATTGAGACCTAATTAATAGAAGAAGCTTCAAAGTCTCTACTACAGAGTGATTTAGGCAGTTTACATCAGGGGCTCACTGCTAAGTATGTATCTGAAGTGCATGCATTGTGTCCATTTTGTGGTCAAAGTCAAACACTAATGAATGGAAACTAATGGATTTAGGGGAATCCTAACTGCTAAACTCATACATCTCATGAGAGGTTTGCCAATTAAATCTTTAATAAAAATGGATAAGGTGCTTACTACATGCTGTGTGGAAAGAATCCAAGAGCCACGAAACAGACTAGATATGTAGAGTATTAAACATCCCACAGATAACTATGCTCACTGCCTATCACTATTGATTTCAAAATGCCAAAACACTAGCAAAGGATCAGTACATAAAATCGCCTTTTGGCTGGTGGATTTAAAAACTACCATAGCTGTGATGATAATATGAATGCAAGAAGCTAGGAGGAGAGAATTTGTAGCGTTCTCACTTCCAAAGTTTAATGTGTAAGTTGTCTCTCATGCCTTACCTTGAAAACAGTCAATGATTCCTGTATTTCTTCCCCCCAGACTGTTCCCTCCTTTCTGTATTAGTCTCACACCTTCGGTGCTATACACTCTAATAACTGACTAATGTCACGGGCAATACGAGTCAGTTGTCTCACAACCTTATATCCCAAAAAGGATGCATGAAATGAGCCATTCTTTCAAAGGCCTTAAATAAGAAGGCAAAGAAAGTATTCTCTTTCCTCTTTCCCTTTCTCCTTCTCTCCCTCACACTTCTTCCCACACTTCACCTGTTATTGCCTCCCTCTTACTTCTTATTCTACTCCTAAAATTCTATTTATAGTTTTTCAATATCCACATTCATTTCTTAATTTGAAAAGCCACCACTGCCTCCTTATTCATTCCAAACTGCAAAATCTACACTTTGTTGCTTTATAAGGAAGTCCTGCAGTTTTACTTTACAAACAAGTCCTGGAGTACTCTTAACAGAAAAGTGTCTCTGTTTCTTTCTACTCTCTGCCCCTGCCCTCTGTTTCTTCAAGGATAATGGTTTTTAAAATTAAAACATGAAAACACAAAGGGGAAAAACACCCCAGAGAAAACAAACTGGATCATACACAGATTCAGTTTTAAGAAGCATTGTTACCTGTGTTAAACAGAATGGGAAGAAATCTCCAGTAGTGACATGATCTCTGTCTACTCCAATAAACCTCCCCTAGGTTCCAATATCAAACTCCAGTAGAATCCTATTTCCACAAATTTTTGTTGTTGTTGTTGTAGCTATTTTTCCTCATTTTATGTTTTGATTTGCTCAACTGAGAGAATCAGACACATACTACAAAACAAATTTAATCGGTTAAAGAATGTAATTATTTCCAGGGCTTACTCGGCTGCTGAGAGGAATTCTAACACTCCAATGGTATTTATACTACTGTTACCCTCTTTCAAATGCTCACCAGCCTGACACAGTTAATACAATGCATTTCTAGTGTGTGGCAGGTCCAGCTGATGACTACTGAACCTCTAGGTGCTCCCTGTCAGTTTTGGGAATCACAATGCCACAGGAATAGCCTTCCCTGGGCTCAGTCTCATATCAGCAGTGACCCCCAGTGGATGGAAACCTCCTGAGCAGACACCTCAGCATTCTCAGCTCCCCAACCCCTACCTCCAATTCTTTCTGCAGTTACATTTCTTAAGTACTTTGTTCCTTTGACCTTATTATGGAACTCCACAAGAAAAGAATTTATCTGATTGCTTCATGGCAGCGAGCTTTTCTCTAAGATTTTACTCAAATTAAAAAGACTCAGACATTTCCTTTGCACTAAAGACATTGAAACCTATCAAAATATGTTCAACTAATCTGATATTTGGCTTCTAAAAATAAACCACATATACAAATATAAGAATAAAAACAGAGAAAGGTGCTCAGTTGGCTTTCTGTGTTTTGTACTTTAAAATTTTCAAAAAAAATGTAAGTGCCAATGAAAATCATGGATTTTTTACTTATTCATAGCAAGTCATTCAAAGCATATTTTTATAAGACAAGATACATGGCCTATGATTTTAAAGGAAACATAAGAAGAGTCTTTTAAAAGTCAGTATATAGAGGTTTTTTTTTTTTTGTAATTCTACAAACTTGTTTGATCCATAATTTACAACAGATTGTACAAAAACAGCGAACAACAACAAAATAAAAACATCTTGTTTCTTTTAGTCTGTTAGGCTGTCTCTATCTTCCTCCTGCTCTGTTTCCTTCTCTTCAGTCCCCATTTCTCTTTGCATTTTTTTTTTTTTTGAACACTTTGCACTTTCAGTTAAATCATCGGAGTCAAGCCTGACCTGGGCACTCCTCATTGGATAAGAACAGGTCACAGCTACACAGAAGTGGTAGTGGTGTTAGTGAGGTTAGCACAGTTTCCGACTTTATCCAAACATCTATTCAGAGCATTCCTGGTGTTGAGATGAAGCTCTAAATTTTCATCACAGTTGTGCTGAGTGGACTTCTTATTGCTATAATAAATTTAAGAAATCCAACTTTGAGTAAAATACCTAGAACACAATTTCTCTTCTTTCTGATACTACATCGAAGTGTGTGGTTTTTGCAGAGGATATAAAGAAAATAAAAAGAATAACTTTAGAAATTATTGTCATTGTATTGTTATGTTTAAGTGGTTGTGACCAAAACACCAGAGAGTACATTTAAATGAAGAAAGATCAATCTGGATGCAAAGTTTCATGTGTTCAGTTCATACTCCATGTTCTCTCTTTGCTGATATTGGGACTGATGACCTCAGGAGTATA
The DNA here is from genome assembly GCF_007827085.1 of Peromyscus californicus insignis. NCBI lineage: Eukaryota > Metazoa > Chordata > Mammalia > Rodentia > Cricetidae > Peromyscus > Peromyscus californicus. The sequence continues at coordinate 16,770,451 of NW_026294503.1, forward strand.
TGGGAGGGCATGCTGTGGACCTTCTCATGGAAGAAAGCAGACAGGAAAGGAGGGACTAGGAACCAGATATATTCTGCAAAGTCACCACCCATATGACCTACTTGCTTTGCTGAATTCCCCTTTTACCACATCCAACACTTCTCAACTTAGTGTCACTAGCAGGAATCAAACATTCAGCATTGAAGACTGTGTGAGACTTACCACATTCAAACTGTCACAGTCACTAAGTGATTTTTGTCCAGTGGAGGATTTTCTGATACTAGACTTTGATTTTCTTTGAAGTATGAAAGTTGGAAACCTCTCAAATATATTTTAAAGGGATATTTATTTTGAAACTGAAACTAGCTTTGCCACTCAAGGAAAGCAAATAATTGGAGCAATTATTCAGATTATTAGGGTTCTAAATCACTTTGATCTCTGCTTTTAAAAATATTTCATTTATTTTGTTCTATTTAGCAATATTATTACTAATGAAGTATCTTGAAAGATAAAAAGACAATATTAGACATGCCAAATACTGCATTATAAGATTAATTTTGATTAGTATACCATTTTATTTTCTTTTTCAGTTCTCTGTAGTGAATTTCTGGGCCCTCAAAGAGCTGATCACAGCACTATATGAGATTCTTCCTGTTGAAAAGACAACTGTGTTGTTATCAGTACATATGATTTGATTCAGTGGATAGTGATTGTAATAACTTCCTGGAGATATCCTGCCTACAAAACAGCTATAAATCTAGTGCCTACTTCAGGAGACAATGGCAAAATCAAATGAAATGATTTGTGTGAACACACTTTTGAGACAGAAAGGGCCAAGAAATGTAACTTGACTCATATTCCCAAACATAACAATTGGAACACAAGAAATATGACTTTCCTGGTAGATGTAGTGCAGGTGATATTGAAATAAGTAAAATATAAAGTAAAATATTTCCCCATGCTTTTATTCATTCTGTAAGCTAAGAGTGTGAACAGAGGGGATGGGTTAGGTAAGATCATCCTGAAGGATCAGAATCAAAGGATGCATAAGAATTAACTTCCTGCAGACATAAGGGGGAACACGAGTGAACAACTGAAGCCTCAGAAGAGCCTGTTGTATCTAATGGATTAGAAGAAGATGCAGGTATTTAGAGGGCTCCAACTGCAGGGACAAGATATGGTAAGGACTGAGCCACTCAGGGTCTACTAACTTGAGTAGAGAAACCACTTAAGGTACTTAAAGATTTCCAAAGGAATAATTAAAGAAGATGATTGTGTTAGAAATCACCTTGGGAACTATAAGACAATTCAACAGGTAAGAGCCCTTGCCTCCAAGCCTGAGAATCTGAGACTTATCCACAGGATCCACATGATGGAGGGAGGGAACTGACACCCACATGTGTGCCAACACATGTACACATTCACACCTTTATTTACACATGTAAGCCCTCAGGGGCTCACATACATTTTCACAAAAAATAAATAAGAAAATAAGTATAATTTTCTCTTTTTAAAAGATCATTTGGATGCCAAAGGGGAAATTAACTGGATGGATGTGCTTGCTGGGCTTGAAAAGGGAGAACTAGAGAGATAGTTCAGTGGATCGAGTACTTGCCATAGAACCATGAAACCTGAGTCTGGATCTCCAGAAGCCACAAAGACTGGGAACATTTGTTTGTAATACAAGTGCTTCCATGGAGCAGGAGAGGAGGCAGAGACACTGTGATTTCCCAAAACTCATGTGCCAGCTAGCCAGTCACATGCAGCAGCAAACAACAAAGGAGTGCCTGTTGCAAACAATTGGAGGGCAAGGATTAACACCTGAGTGCGCGTGCGCGCACACACACACACACACACACACACACACACACACACACACACACACACACACACACACATTACCTTTACACACATCATACATGAACCAAAGCAATCCAGATGTGAGAAAGGGGTAACGGTTTGCTTACATTTTATCATAGTAATGAAAAAGGAAAGATGTGAACTAACTTGTGAGACAATTTAGACACAGCTGATGATGAATGATATATATCAGGGCAGAAGTGAGAAGAGACAGCAGTGGTCAGTCTTGATTAGATCATGTATTCAGCACTGTGAGGAAGTAGTAAATATTTAATAAGTAGGAAAGCTTGAGAAACTCTATCATATTCGGGATGGAATGTCAACAGCCTAATGTTTAAACTAGCTTCATGTAGCAAAGCAATTGTAGATAACATGTGTTAAACATATATTAAGTGGTGTACTTAGTGACTGCAACTCTTGCAGCATGGATCATTATTTCAGCACTAAAATCGTCTCCATATTTCAGATAAGGAAACTGTGATTTATAGCAGTAAAGTGAGATCACAAGTTATATGCCCATAAGCCAGGCAATTTGACCCAAGTTTCCTTTCATAACACTGCACTCCCTTCAATTTTCAGTTTAAAGTCTCTCCTGGAAGGTTCAGTGTCATAGCATATCACGTGCCTCCTTCTTAGACACAATGAAGTCACAGTGTTCTACCCCTAACAAATGAAGAGGAGCTTAGCTAGACTCATAGGCTTTCATTAAGATACAATTAGATAAAAATTGTAAAGAGTTTTTACTTTCTTTGGAGAAATATAAGAAAATGAACTAAAATTCAAATATGAATGTTTAGCAGGCACATTATCTTGCCCATGTTCACTAATCCTTTTCATAGCTGGTAAAGTCATAGAGCTGCATATTTCAAGATGACTGCCTTCAGCGTTGATCAAAGATGCCCAGAGGTTATGCCTCTCATTTTGAGCAAGAACATAATGACTGTTACAGAAGTACAAACGGTATACTCACCTGCTTTGAAAGAATAAAATCTCTGTGAAATAATAATATACATGATATATACTATACAAATATATATATGTGTGTGTGTGTATGTATGCATGTGTATTAGTATATATTTTGTGTGTGCGTGTATATATTCTCATGAATATGAGTTTCTTCCTTGATCACTTCTCATCTTATCTTTGAGTTAGGGTTACACTAAACTCAATATTATCACTGGCTGATATGGCCTACTGGTGGATTCCATGAATCTATCTGTCTTTGTGCCACCTGTGCTAGGGTTACCTACAATGAAACACATGTGATTTTTTTTTTCACATGGTTCTGGGGAACTATACCAAGTCCTCATGATTGTGTACCAGCCACTTACAGAGACCGCTCTGTCTTCCCAGACCAAGCTGCACCTTTTTAAACCTTTCAATATTTATTGCTCTAAAGTGGATGCAAAATTACTACCTTCTTTTGGTTCTGATTTCAAAACACTTGAAAAGAATTTTCTTTGCCTTCCTTAAATCTGTCAGTTATATGGATGGCTTTTCCTTTGAAGATAAGATAGATGAAATGTCAAAAGTCTGAGAGCTGACAGAAGTGTCTCTTTCCAGCAAGCAATTCCTTGTCAGATGTAAAACCAGGTCACTTTTACCTTTGAGTATCTGGCATTATGCAGGGCACTATTCTCTTTGAGGGACTCTTTAGTTGACTCATGGGGACTGTCTTCAAGTCATGTTGGCATCACTCAGCTTTAAAATACTTTCAATTTTGAGCTGGAAAATAGAGCGCAGATTTTAGTAAAAGGCAAAGACTTATACAATCTGAAAAGAAATCAGAGTGTACAGCACAGATTTCTTACAAGGCATAGAAGAAACCCTTGATTTTACTAGTTAGAATGTGGAGTTCTTGTGGTGTATTCAGCAAGGCTCTGTGTATAGACACTGGAATGAAAGGACCTCTTTGGTTGAAGCCCACATCAAAGAAAGGGTTTACAAAATGATTTGGAGGAGCTAGTAGTAGGCTCCATTTTTTTTCCTTTTTCTCAGGACAGTTTTTTTCTTTTATACTTCCCAGTTGTCCTCTACCTGGTATTTCTCTACTGACCAGTGTTTCACCTACTTCGTGATTTCCCCAGCAATGTCACCATAACTCAGGAGAAAACACTGGCAAATCCAAGCCTCCCTTCTCCATATTATGGATTTGTTCCCCACTAACATGTAAATAAATCAAATAAGGCTTTCTAGATTGCTTTATGGGTGAATTAAAATATCACCTTGCCCATGAAACCACGTATTATAAGAGATGAGCCGGGCGGTGGTGGCGCACGCCTTTAATCCCAGCACTCGGGAGGCAGAGCCAGGCGGATCTCTGTGAGTTCGAGGCCAGCCTGGACTACCAAGTGAGTTCCAGGAAAGGCGCAAAGCTACACAGAGAAACCCTGTCTCGAAAAACCAAAAAAAAAAAAAAAAAAAAAAAAAAAAAAAAAAAAAAAAAAAATAGAGATGAAATAAACCAGCCTGCTCAGTGGCATAGAAGTAAGACATGAACTGTAAAGATGGCCACCAAAGAAGGCAAGAACTCACTAGTTCTGATGCAGGTGTGGTACCCTGTGGAATGGGATCTTTCTAGAAGGTTCTACAACATTGGAGGCAAACAATCACTGGTTGTGGCCATTAAGAATTGTGTAAAGGCCAAGTGATTACAGTGCATGCATTTACTCCCAGCACTGGGAGGAAAAAGCAGGTGAATCTCTGTGAGTTCAAACCCAGATTCATCTACAGAGCTAGTTCCAGGACCACCAGGGCTACCCAAAAAAATGCTGTGTAGAGAAATAAGAAAAGTATATAAAGAATAAGAATACAAAGTACATCAAAAAGAAAAAACAGTTACTGACAAAAGTTTCTCCCTGAAGAATCATGAGCAGCATTAAAGGAATAAACCTACCACTGTGTGCTGTAAAGTGAGAGAATGATGGTGTACCTAATGATGCTGGAAAAATAGAATAATGTGAATTTAATTGTTTCAGCAAGGTAATAAGACATATATTTTCATTGTGCTAGCTCATGTTTCTAACACAGCACAGAACAAGACACAGGTTGGCATATAGATGATTCTAAATAATTGTGTGTGCAAAAAATAATGAACCTGTTCTTTGCAGTTAACATTCAGGAGACAGTTGGTTTTATTGAGTTATTATGTTAAATTACATTGCATTGTAGCTGACTCAAATTACACTGTGTTGTTTGTAAGTATGTTTTGAATGTCCGTGAAAAGAAAAAAAAGAAAAAGAATCAGGTAAATTCTTTCTCTCTGTGCCTGTCTTTGTCTCTCCTGACTCTCTCTCTCTCTCTCTCTCTCTCTCTCTCTCTCTCTCTCTCTCTCTCTCTCTTCCTCTCTCCTTCCCTCCATCCTATTTTCTCTCTCTCCCTCCATCATTCTCATTCTTTTCTGCACAAAGTAAACCATCAATTTGTGTGTGTGTGAGAGAGAGAGAGGTGGGGGAAGAGGAGCAGAGAGAGGCAGAGAGACTCACAGAGAGCTAGAGAGAGCAGAGAGAAAGAAAGAGAGGATATATATATATATATATATATATATATATATATATATATATACATTGTTTTTTTGAGATAAGGTTTCTCTGTCCTGGGTCTTACTCTGTAGACCAGGCTGGCCTCAAACTCACAGAGATCCACCTAGTTTTGCCTCCCAAGTGCTGGGATTAAAGGTATGCACCACCACCACCACCACCACACATGGAAGAATATATTTTTAATAGTTTATTTTATTTTAACTATGTGTTTTTGTTTCTGTGTACACATATGTGCACATGTGTGCAGGTGCACTCGGAAGCCAGAAGAATCTCCCTGGAGCTGGAGCTAGAGGCCATACTGAGACTCCTGGCCTGGATGCTCTGAACCAAATTCAATTCCCCTGCAAAAGCAGTATAAGCTCTTAACCTCTGAACATTCTCTCCATCCCTGGGTAAAGACTATGAATAGTGGATTGATCATGGGATTTGATTAGTAAAAATACATACATTTCATCAAAAGTCTGGGCAGATGGGGAAAGAGAGGAATAGAGCAATTTTTGGCAAAGAAATATATTGAAGACTGAATAAAACAAGCCCCACGAAAAGAGCTGCTGAACCTGGTTCTGGCTCCTTTCCAGGTGGTTTCATGCCACAGGCTGAATAAATATTTATCTGCAAACAGTGAAAATGAGGATGAAGCCTCCCAGCAAAACAGTAGCCCATGCTTTAGTTGTTGCTGCTCATGACATCCCTGGAATTCCCAGCAAATGAACATTATGGTATATAGTAACATCACATTTCTATGAATGTCCATCAGGAGGTAATGTTTCTACCCAGTCCAGGCCAGGAATAAATGGAAAAGATAGTGTGCTTTGGGTCATAACTATAGAACAAGAATATTCACAAAAGTTGAGACATTGAGAGTTCTGGACCAGTTCAATTCCAGAGGATAGGAAACGCTTCATCTCCCCCTAGAAGCAATGTAATTTCCATCAGAGGAACTGTCCTAATATTCTAAGTAATGCTCAATTGCAAGTCTGGTTTGAAGGTAAACTCTTAAATGACTTTGAAAGCTTTTGTAAAAGTGTTATTCATCCACATCTAATACTGTATTTTTATAATAAAAATAATCTGAAAATATGTGTACATAGAACCACTGTGAGTGTCATTCTTTTTTATATTTCTACTCAGTTAGAAGAACATGCAGTCTGAAGAAAAAAAAACCTCTTAAGGTAAAAATGTTTGCTTTAACATCTCTGCTCTTCAGTTTTAGAATGTGTTTTCTATGTTATTCTTGTTTAGAGAGGTGAATTTTAAGTGTTGCTCTGCTATAACGATTCTAAGAAACAGAATGCACTTCTAATATTTCCATAGCCACTATGTCTACATATTTCAATTATTTTTCTTACATGAAATAGAGGCACACCATGTAGGCATCAGATTTTAGTTCCTGGAAAAATTTCAAGGATTCTTTGGTGCCCATGGAATTACAAAATTATAATATATATATATATATATATATATATGATACTAAGCAAGTATTTGTCTTATCTTCAGTTCAAAAGCATTGAAGTACATCTCCATACATATGATTTTGATAATACTTTAACCTTATCGTGGCTTTTCAAGTAGTCTATTCAGACAGATGTTTCTAGACATTGACATTGAGGAGGGACTGTTTACTTCTTCCTGAATAAGAACCTTGAAAACAGATTATTAGAGATTGAAAGAGCACTAAACTATGAATGTCATAGTCCATGCTTTTGTCCTTATTTTTCTTTGGTGTATTCAATGGTCTTGGATAAGATATTCTGCTTTATTTTCAATATTGTATTTATTTTTAGCTGGCTATGGCATTTGTTTCATAGTAATATTGTATTTGGGCAAGTTTTTGAAGCTTATAAAACGAGAAATGGCCGGGCAGTGGTGGCGCACGCCTTTAATCCCAGCACTCAGGAGGCAGAGCCAGGCGGATCTCTGTGAGTTCGAGGCCAGCCTGGGCTACCAAGTGAGTTCCAGGAAAGGCGCAAAGCTACACAGAGAAACCCTGTCTCAAAAAACCAAAAAAAAAAAAAACAAAACAAGAAATGAGGTGGGGGCTGAAAGGAGATAGGAAATGATGTAGCAAATCATTTCTAAAGTTTGTTGACACCAAACTCTACCAATAGGCATACCACGATAAAGGGAGAAATGATGTTGTCATAAAACAAAGCAAAGGTTATGATTTTGAAATATAATACTTAATTTTCTTTTTGCTTTGGGATTTTTTTTCCAGTGTAACAAAGATAAAAATATTTACAAATGATCCAAATGTGAATAGATTCTTGCATTGGAGGGTAAAAATATGGTGGAAATTCCTGATTAACCTTTTCTGTGTGTTTGTTTTCCTCTTCTAAGTTTAGATAAGTTTGGGCAAGATAGCTCTCCAAGCTTCATCTTGCCCCTCTGTTGACTAGATAACAAAGACAGTGCAACACATGTGAAAGAAGTTAACATGGGAACATGAGGGATCAGTTGGGCAGATGGGGGGTGGAACAGAAGGAGAGAGCAATAAAAGAGATGTTTTGATGGGGGGTCACATTTCAGGGTTAGAGAGAAACCTGGTGCCAGGGAAACTTTCAGGAATCCACAAGGATGACCCCAGCTAAGGCTCCTAGCAGCAGTGAAGAGGGTACCTGAACTGGCCACCTCATGTAATCAGATTGGTGAGTACCCTAATTGTCTTCAGAGAGCCTTCATCCAGTAACTGATGGAAGCAGATGCAGATATCCATAGCCAAGCACTGGGCCGACTTCAAAAAAATCAATTCGAATTTTAAATCTAAACTAATATTTTTTTTTATTTAGTAGAACTTTATTTGGGGTAGGATTTCATTTCACTTTAAATAACAAAAACTTAGCATCATGGTTGAGGTATATGAGGCATAAAAACACACTGGATTCTGAAGAATTTGTACTAAATTTATAAAGTAGAAAATTTTGACAGCACCTTATGTATCCTAGGTTGGCTTCAAAAATCTTTGTGTAGCCAAGGCTTGACTAACTCGTAATCCTCCTGGCACACTGCCAGTGCTGTTCTGAAAAAGATGAATTTTTCCAACATATGCAGGTGCCATGATGAGGCCTGATTAAATATTCCAAGCAAGATAAAGACCTGTAAGACCAGAGAAGGGTTTCAGAAAGTGAATTGGGATTGGAAGAGTCTATGGAAATCTGTAGAAATTATTTCCCAGTCTACCATCTGGACATTGACACTAGTTTTGTTATTTCTTCCCTAAACTATTGGAAAAGCTTCTAAACTGGTTCTCCATTGTCAGTTTATAAATCCTAAAAAGCCCTTGAATAGGTTTAACTAGGGAAATTATAAACTTGAATGCAAAAGGTGTGGTATATATACAATTCTATATATTTTTCCCTTTGGGCTAAGTACCCTAGCTTCTATGTATTCTAACAAAGTATTGGTAATATCCTTCCACGTAAAAGGAACTAAAATTATTGTTTGAGATTTCTTATAAGCTGGGAAACAATAATTAAAGAGAGAATATAACATACAACTTTTTAAAGAGATGCATGCTTTTACAACAATAGAGTAAAGTAAGCTCAATTCCCAAATAAAATTTAAAAACTAAGTGAACATATTTTGTATTCTTATAACTTTTAAACATACGTTTGAAAGGAAAAAAAAGCAAAACTTTGCATGAGTTTTCATTAGCTGGGATACTTCTTGTTTGAATGGTTTCCATGAAGGGATTTTGTTTTTAGATGATGCTTTTGTTTGACTATCTGAGACACAGTATCGGCTAGGGCATCTGTATCTGAGAGTTAGATCTCCATTTGAAAATACCATTTCCTGCCCTGCAGCTGGGAAGTGTCTGCTGGAACATCTGCGAGATAATCAGCTACTATTCACCAGATATCTCCATGGCCTGGTGTCCTGGGATTTGGAGCTGGTCATTTCAAAACAATGCCGAGACTGAGCTGTACCCCCATGGGCAGCTGAGAATGTAAATGGATTTCAGGTGCAGAGGTAGTATCACTTACCATTGAAAGCTCAAAACAGGAACAAGCTTCAGATCTGGGAAAATTCAAAATAACACAACAGATCTAACCATGACAAGCCAAGCCACAGCCTTGGAACGGCAACCCCAGAAAACATGTGGATTAGTGTAGATAGATAGACACATGCAGTCACCAAAATGTGTTCACTGAATAGCTGGTCTAGACCAAAAAGGAGAGAATTAAAGACAGTTTTATTTAACATGTATTTTCCCTAATATACTTATTCTACTTTAAAAATCTAAAGAGATAGGGGCTATAGCTCAGTGAGAGAATGATTGCCTACCCTAATGCTTGCTCAATCCTAAGTCCAGAAAAAGAAAGAGAAAAGGAATACAAAAGAAGTTCTCTGTCTTTGTGTTGATTGATGAGATATTTTAAACTATGCTCTAGATTACAGAAGTTCCCGGGAAGAATACAGGGTTGTGAGAAAGAGAGTGAAGATGAGAAAAGGGATGTTCTACACCCATCAGACATGTTCTTACTTTGGCATCTGCATCTGTTCACTGAACAGATGTGTGTGTGTGTGTGTGTGTGTGTGTGTGTGTGTGTGTGTGTGTGTGTATGCTGAATTCCATCCCTGTCCTGACCAAGTGAATTGATCTAAGGTGTCCATAATAATAGAAACTGTGATTTGATGCACGACTTTGGTCCTTACATAACCAGTTTAAAGTAAAGCACTGCACACAAATCAGTTCCAGTCCAGGAATTAGAGATAGCTAAATGTCTTGTCATCCACCATAAAGGAGTTATTTTTATTCTCAGCTAGTATCTAAAATGGAAGTTCTCATCACTTATGCAAATCATATTAAGAAAGAAAAATAAATAAATGTGATCTTTTTGCAAATGCTTTAGCATCAGATAACCAAAAAACTTTAGTACAAATCTGTATTGTTTCCACATGTTCATATTTTGTTTTCAAATATGATAGCACACATACACACACATCTATACATAAATACATAAAGTTCACCTCTTGGACTTTGAGACAAGTTTTTTTCTCCAACATGCTGACACTGAAAAAATATTTTATTAGTATAATCTATGTCATAAAAGTCACTAATGTTAGTAGTAACTGTTTTTTGTTATTATTTCCATATACATGAAAAAACTATGGAAAGAATTGTTCTTGCTATATTTTACTTGTGTGCATTGTTTCTCTCATTTAACATATAAGAACAATTTAAAGATAAATATGTTGTCCAAGGTTAAACAGCAAGTAATTGAAACAATCAGGATATCCACTAAGGCCTCACTCCTTCCCCACTCCCATGCCAGTTCCATTTCACAGTTCCTCTTCAACTTTACTGTTTTCTCCTATGTCCCTTCTGAACTTTACCATTGCTTGTGATCTGAGCTTTACCTCCAGGGTTCGAAGAGAAAGTCCCATCTTGGTTTCCAAATAAGACATTGCATATCTTTATTTAGTTGCTTAGGATTGTTTTTGTTTTGGGGGGGATGATATTGACCCACATTTGTAATTTCCCAAATTTAACATAATCAAAACACTGAGGTGAAAGGGGAATTTGTCTAAGTCTGTTTAACACATTGGTGACTAAAGATCTATCAACTTCTTGAATCCTTTGTCTACAGGATTTCTTTTTAAATTAACTCATACAAATAATCTGAATTGCCAGGCTCTTAAAACTTACATCTATGGAGTTCATATGAATTGTACAGTTTTTAACTCCAATGCCAATGTGTACACTTTTCATTTTTAACTTCAAGACTATATTCTAAGATATTAGTTAATATGCCTTATTATACTTAGATTCACCAGAAATATTTAAAATCCAATATATTTAAAATCAGTTGTTCCGCAGCATATGATGGGGTTGTGTTTCTCTATAGTTATCTCAGGTAGAAAATATAAATCAAACATGGGTTTTAATATACCAAACTAAACAATGATCATATCAGCAATATGTAGTGTGAATATTGCTTCCCATGCAGATTCATGGCTGATTGGTAGCTCAGACTTTTCTTGCTGCTGCTCAGTATCTCAAAGGTTTTGATCAGAACATAATACATGGAAAAACCCTTTAATAATAATAATATAAGCTATAAAAAAGAAGAGTACTGTGGTGAATCTTGCTAGCCTGAAAAAGATCAGAACTCAGAATTCAGGAAGTGGTTCTTACTGAAGCAAGTCATCTTTGGACCATGCTGAGTTGCAGGTTGTCTGAGATCACATCCTTCCCTCTGCCATGCCCACTCTTCTCCTGTTTCCTGTGTCAAGGTGTGTTTCCTTTCTCTGTGAAGGATACTACCATCCACCCAGTTTTTAGTCTTCCTTTTAGTCTTACCAAATACCTCAACAAAAAATGCTTAAAGTTAGTTAATCTTAGTCAATCTACCTGCCTCTTTTTTTTTTTGCCTTTTCTTTCTTCTCTCCAAATCATCATTTCAATTGTGTAACTTGTTTGAAATGAGCACCTCATGTACTAGATTTCATTGTGCCATTTTGAAATAAAATTTGCTTTGTCAATTCCTTTCCCCTCTCTTCTCCTTCATCCCTCTTCCCTCAACTCTTAAAGGATCAAATTTCAGGCTTCTGAAAAATTGCTGTGCAAATAATTTTGAGAAAAACAGGTTGAAACTTGAAGTCAGAGGTTGCTGTAACCAGGACAGGACCTACATCATGAGTGCCTTGTTCTAGGATTTTACAACCGACTTCATAAGGTCATGTGAAAGTAGTTGCACCTGCTATTATAGAATCAAATATCACATGTTTAAAACTATAGACAGATTAGTCTTCCAGAAGCCAGACTGTTCCACATCAATGGACTAAGATATCACACACCTTGGATTATACAGAAAAATGAAAACAAAAGAAAGTAAAAAAAAAAAAAAAGAAAGAAAAAAGAAAAAAACCTCCCAAACCAGAAAATGTCAAAGAAAAGAAGTCAGATTTCACCTTTTAGCAGGTGATGAAATATGCTAATAATGATGATAATGATAAGCATTTTATCTAACAAATATTTTATCAATCATTTTTAAACCACGCTAAGTTACCTAAGGATACATTTATTTTATTTTCATTAGCTGGATGAGTCTTCGTATAAGTACCTCAACTGCCTTCTTCATACTGCTGGGGTGATAAATATCAAGTGTGCTGTAGACTCACAGTAGGATCTTTTTCTTATTACAGTCAAATGGATCATTAAACAATAGTCCTACACTAGTCAATCAATTTTTGTATTGAGCATGAACATTTTATCTTTTCTATGACATACTAAAGATTAAATATGTGTCAGTTCCTTACTAATATTGGTCTAATTGTGAAATCACAAAAATCATCTGTTATCCCTTCTTAGAAAATTGAAGTATTACCTTCCAAGCCATAGATTCAACAAAAAGTAAAAAAAAAAGAAAGAAAGAAAGAAAGAAAGAAAGAAAAAACAGAGCCTACAGAGTTAATCTCTCTTGGAATTTTTCAATAAATAAAAGCAGATAACAAGCTAATTTATGTGTGTTTACTAGACAAGATAGTTATAGTAGTATTCTCAAGCTACAAATACTTGAAATTTCCAATTGTATTTTCACCAAGTATCAGCAAAATTTAAATTAGCAACCAATTGTTTTCTTACTAAATATATATTTAAATCAATTCCCATATGAGTTGACTTAAATTTCTCTTAGATTTTCCAGGGGCAAAACATAAAAATTGAGAGAATTCATCAGATTCTGTTGGTGTTGTGTTTTTCTTTTTTCACAGAAATGCCTTGTTGAATCAATATTCTTTTAATGGAATTGGCCAACTATTGCCATAAATTTTTACAAGTATATTTTAGTAGTGATTAGTTTCATAGGAAATAGAAATAATTACAAGTCATTTTTCTAGTGTCTCTATCCTTCCTTTTCAACATTGCTGAAATAAGTCTAACAAAATGTGATATACTTGAGAAACTAAAGTTTTTAAAATATTGCAGAAAAATAAAACACTTTTGAAAATCAACTCTTCCCCCAAACCATCACCTTGTTCCACTCCAAAGGGTATCATTCAGATAGAACAACCCCGATAGGGTTTGGAATGCAACATTCTGCCCTGTGATGTCTTTTCTGCAAGTCTGTTAGGGCAATTACAATCGACTTTTCTGTCTTGCCCATAAATCAATGTCCTAAGCAGAAGAGGTCACGTCTATATTTTTGTTTCATCATTTTCTAGTACACTGTCTAATACAGAGTGTACGGACAGAATTTGTTCTTTGTACTGAACAAAACTTCTGTGTTTCAAAGTATTGTCCAGGGAGCAGTTTTGGAGATTTTGGCTATCAGCATCATCTTTTCTCTGACAAAGATGACTTGAGCTCAATGCTCAACATACATAAGGAGATCAATGAATGGAGCCTGTCCTGAATTTGTTAGGACAAGGATCTGCTCTAGGAGGCAATGTGATAAAAGTGGCTTAAGATGAATGCCATGTTCACCCCTTTTCAAAGTTACTATTCTAGTTACTTCTCCCTCAATAACTAAGCAGCCTCCCTCATTTTTAAATATCAGTTCAAATTTGCATGTCTGTTTATCATATAGTTTTATTTTTCCAGTTTTGTTCGCTCTAATACTCCTGAGTTGCCAGTTCATTAGCAGCCTGCAAACGATGTGATTGTTTTCTCAGCTGTTACAACATTGACTCCTAGAGGGAGGCTCAGGAGACTCAAGATGATATGAAATTTGAAACATTGAGGTGACCTCTCCTAACAGTTAAGTAGGCAGTGACCACTTGCCTTCAGGTTGTACAGGGAGGTTCACTGATGTAGTTTTATTGAGTCCTTACCAATGCTGAATTGAGCTGGTCTCAGGCCGAATTTGAAATGAATCATTTATTTAATCTATTATTGCCCTATCTGGTAAAAACATATTTCTGTTGTTTCCCCAAGAGATGTCACACAACAGATGACAATTCATCTGGTCCCTCACAGCTAAAACTCAGGCAGTACTTCCAATTGTTTGTACTTCTGACACATCTTATTACAAAAATTATCAAGTAGCCCAGGGCTAGTGAAGTCATGGATCTTGGAGAAGAACTTATAACTGCACCTTTACAACACCAGCATAATCCCTAACTACATTCTAAATATTTGTTCTTATATCCACATGTAAATGTAGTCCTCATTTATCATCAAGGGAACTTTTCTTTGCAACATACAGAGACCAATACAGAAATAGGCAATACTGTTTTATTAGAGTATTTACGTAGACAACTGTAAATAATTTCATAGATTTGTACCTTTCTTAGCTCCAATTCCATGAGAGTAAAGGGAATTTTTCCCATGTTTGTTTTCTAAGTGCAGCTACAAAGACAATAAAAACTACATTTACAGCCGGGCAGTGGTGGCACACAACTTTAATCCCAGCATTTGGGAGGCAGAGCCAGGTGGATCTCTGTGAATTCAAGGCCAGCCTTGTCTATAGAGTGAGTTCCAGGAAAGGCACAAAGCTACACAGAGAAATCCCGTCTTGAAAAAACAAACAAACAAACAAATTACATTTACAGAATGTTGTTGTTCTTATACAGTTGAGGGAAGAACCTATCTGACATTTATTCCTAAAAACAAACAAATTACATTTACAGAATGTTGTTGTTCTTATACAGTTGAGGGAAGAACCTATCTGACATTTATTCCTAAAGTACATAAATTTTCAAGACTTGAATAACGGGATTCTGGTACGAGAACATTACAGCAAAGTTGCATTACTTAGTCTCATTTGAAGGAACAGTCAAAGGTAAGGGGGTTATGGGGTATTTGAGTCCCTTGTTTTTAAGAAGAGAGCTAGTGGAGAAATTCACTCTTCAGTATCAGAAGTGAAAGAATGCTGGCCACTCACATGATTCATCCAGGATAAATATGACTGGATATTCTGAATTAAGAAAACTTCCAAGAAATCTCTATGAAAAAATTCCCCAGTCACTCATACCCATATGCACATTCTAATTAAAGAAAGTTGATTACAAAAATAAAATTAAATTAAAAAGGTAAGTGCCTTTAACACCCACTAATTTTAGAAAACATAAATGCCAGTTCATAATAGTGTCTCTCAACTAAGAGTTATTTGATCCTTATTTCATCTGGCCTAATCACTAAATTTTATCAGAATAGAAAGAAAGTATTATGAGGCAAAGAGAAGTACATGAGGAGAGAAACACAAAATAGATTAAAAGATGCCATCTATTCTGTGTGTTTCCCTGCAGTGTACTGTCTGGACCCAGCAAGTCTGGGAGGAAGGCATGTAAGCAGAGCTCACAGTTTTACGGCTGGACATTTACTGTAGTAAAATGGTGTTTGTGCGCAGAAATACCTGATATCTTATTGTTGGAAAATGACCAAAAAGCAACTGGGTATGTTCTAAACTTTATTCTAGTTTCAGAAACCTAATTTCCCTTCTGAGCAAGTTGGAATAACTCTTGGTTTTAATGATAAAGTTTTGTGTTTTAATGAGTGTCTCCTTCTGTCTCTTTCTGTCTTCTGACAGTAGCACTATTCGATGGCCTAGAAATAGTAAGGGAAGAGAAGCTATTGCAAAACTAGAGTTCATTTATCTGAACCCTTTACAAAACTTGTAAGGGTTAAGAATTAAGATATACCTATTGGTATGCTCAGATACGCCTCTCTGGGGATACCTAAAATTTCTGGAAGGCACCACAAAGCTTTCATTGGTGTTTGTTTAACTACCATAGACCATCTATTCCAAAAGGATTCCCACCTTTCTGATATCAGTTCCTCATGTGTATATTCTTTTGTCCTGAGAAACAGAAAACCTCTTATAAATCAAAGATAATTAAAGAAATTCAATGCTTTGTTCTGTAATTGATTTGCTTATATGTGATAAGGAATGCCTTTAGAGGGAAAAGTTTCAGAAAAGATTTTTTTAGCTTGGCCTGTATGTATTAATTCAGAAAGATATATTCTTTGCTCCTTAGTTAACAGTCATCAACATAAAATGCGGTGTGTTAACTATGCTCAGATAATCTTTAGCTTGACTTGGTCACTAATTTTGGGACTAGTGTTTTATATCAGAACAAGGACTAGTTCTTTGTCACTAATTCAGGACTATCTAACTGACCATCTGCATTTGTTTGGTTGGCAGATTTTATATTATCAACAAGTTTATGGAATTAATTTTTATAATGGTCACTAAGAGGACTGATCCTTATAGCTGTTTTAGAAGTGTTAGTGGAGGTTATACGAATCCTTGGAAATTTTGTTCTAATTATGTAACAACATCCACATTTTAAATGATGTTTGCCAAAACCAGGCAACCAAATAGTGTTTCAGCGAAGAGAATTTGCCTGGTGGTAAAAATGTTACTTTTAGGTGGGAGGAATAAATCGTCATTTGGTATGTTCTGAACACAGTAATTGAATAGGATTCACAAGAACTAGTATCCATATGTTGGAGGGCTGATCAAGAAAACTAAACCAGGACCCTCAGCATTCCTATCAGGGATTCTCAATGGTCAGGGTAGGAATACAGAAAGGAAATTGACTAATCTGTTTTGAACTGAAAATATGTTTAACTATTGGATGGAAAGACAATGAGGCGAAAGGTTTAATTTGGTAGACACTAGTGAGCTTCAAGAATGGCCCATGGGGTAAAGTTAAAAAGAAATAAAAGATGAGAGAGGAAATTGACTTAATTAGAAAAACAAAAATGTTCATGCCTTGTTTCAAAGGAAAATGAGATAACTAAAGAGACAAACTCAGTGAACTCTATCTTGATTCTTACAATTTCTATAAATAGAGAGTCAGTATGAGAATATGGCAAAATACTCATGTTCTATACAGGTCCAAGTAGATTGGCACAATAGAATGTGAACAGAAATTAATAAATTTCATGTTTATACTGTAAACTCTAAAATAATTCTGAATCCAGCTGCACGTAATGAAAAGAAAGTTAGAAAAAATTTTATGCATGTTTAGAGTTTGTCCTCTTTAGGGTTACTATTTTGGTGATGAAACACCATGACCAAAATCAGCATGGGGAGCAAAGAGTTTGTTTGGCTTACACTTCCACATCACTGTTCATCATTGAAGGAAGTCAGGACACCACTCAAACAGGACATGAACCTATGGTGAGTTTCTGATGCAGAGGTAGTGGAAGGGTGCTGCTTACTGGCTTGCTCCTCATGGCTTAGTCAAATTGCCTTCTTATAGAACCTGTGACAACCTGCCCAGGGGTGGCTGCACCCACAGTGGCTTGGACCTCCATACTAATCAGTAATTAAAAAACACCTTGCAGGCTTGCTTACAGCAACTCTTATGTAGTCATTTTCTCAACTGAAGCTCTGTCTTCTCCAATGACTCTAGCTTTTGTCAGGTTGACATAAAATTAACCAGCACAGAGTTATATAGAAATGTTAGAAAACATCAATTATCATTGAGTATAATAGTTGTCATCATTATTCACATTTTAAGAAGATCATAAATTGCTGTGTGTCTTCTAGGTCTCAAGTCACACTGATAAGTGAGTCAGGGCAGGTACTTTTTTTCATTATATACAGTTGAAAATATTACATTAGTTAGTTTAAATATTAGAGAGTACAAATTATCCAACAAATTTATTTGATTCCTGCCATAATCTATTGTGTCATCATTTATATAGATAGCTTCCTTTAAGATTTAATGATATCAGAAAAATCATATTGAAGATCCATTTATTTTATGACCAAACATCTTAGAATTCCCTTAATAGAAGAGACATATGGCAGTCCAAACAATATTTTCAATATCTATAGCATCCAGTACTTAATGCATATGTAATAAATGTTTGATTAAAAAGTAAGCAGATATTTGTTGGATTTTTAGTTCCTGAATTAATATTCCCATCTATGCTAACAGTTACCTTTCTTTTTTAATATTTTAATTAAAAAAGATTTGCATGAGTGCTTTGCCTTGCGTATATGTATGTGGGCCATATACATGCCTGATACCCATTGTAGGTCAGAAGATCCCCTGGAACTGGAATGATATGTGGTTGTTAGATACTATTTGGATGCTTGTACCTAACCCAGGTACTCTGTGAGAGCAGCAAGTGCTCTTAACTGCCAAGTCATCTCTCTCCAACCCCAGAATTGGCTTTTATGAATAAAACATTCTTTTTTTCCCTCAATTCCTAAACTTTAGCACAAAAGGGAGGACCTAGATTATTCAGGTCAGTTGTTAATATATAATATTTTATTTATTTGTAATAAAAACAATTTATAATCATAATTTTCACAAAATAATAAAAATACTGAAATACTAAAATTAAACCAAGCCAAGCACTCTAATGGAGCAAACTCAAACACTGTAGTTAACTTCCCCACACGTTTCCTTCCAGTTGAAGAAAACCTTCACACTGCCACTCTACTCACTCATAGAAATGAGGTTTAGGGGTTAGATAGAGGAGATCAATGATGAGAAAAGGAAATGCAACTAAAATGTGTCCTTGCAATAGCCATACGGGTACTTTGATTCCTAATTCTCTGGAAATTGCGCATCTTGGAAGAAAATTTGCAGTTATTTCTGAAGAGCATAGCACACTATAAAACGAAGAATTTCAAGTTTTTAAAATGTTTCTAAGTTGACATTTTAATTTTTATTACTTTGCCCTTTGTCTCACAGGAAGAAAAAACAGTCTTGTATGCCTTTCAGGTAGTAAAGGACAAAAATTTGTTTGGCTTCCTAGAATTTGAAGAACACTCTATTCTCAATCCAAGGTAATGACTTGTTTTCCAATAACCTGCACTCTTTTCTCAACTGTCCCTTTATCTGGAAAATTAAGCCCATTAGAGGAAGGAAATGTAACCCAGGGAGGTTGAATCTAGTAAAGAAAATGCCCAGTGGCAGCAGGCAAGGCAACCTCAGGAGCTCCCTCTGGGGGTTTCCTAAGGACATTTCATTTACTGCCTCACTTATTCCTGAAAGAGACCCTACGTGGCTGATGCTACTATTCCTGCCATTGTACAGTCAAGATTAAACTTAAGAAAATAAGAAGCCCAAACTCATACTAAAAAAAACCAAAAAACAATACCTTTTATTGTTCTGCAGTAATCTATAGTGGCTTTCCTTTTTTGTCTGTTTATATATTTATGTTCTTAACTATCAATGTTAAATAATTGTTCAGTTTGTAAAATAAGAATCAAAGTTTGATCAAAGCAAACAAATTAGTGTAAGAGATGTTTTGTGCCTCTGTAGAAAGTGGTATTCACACCCTAAGTCACTGTTGAGGGACACAAATTGAAAGTAGAATACGGCCTTTCACTGGGGTATGTACTGAAGGGGGTCTAGGAGGCCTGAGCATGGCAAACATAGCTCTGGCATCCCTTGCCCTTCCCCCATTCCCTCTTCCTTGCTAAGAACCATTAGATTGCATTCTTGTAGCTTGCCTCCAAGGTCTATGCCCTTATTTGGCCATTGACTCATTCCTGAGCCAAAACACCAAGGTCCAACAATCAAAATTTATTTTTGACTAATATGTCCAATCAGGATTTATCAACTTAACCTGTCACAGATGCCCCATTTTTCTCCTTAAAAACCCACTCCTGCAGAAACACATGCTCTCTTGCTTTTCTTGGTTGCTCCTTGCTCTTGCTACTGCTGCTGCTGTTGCTGCTGTTGCTGCTGCTGCTGCTGCTTCTGCTACAACTACTACTATTACTGCTACTACTACTACTATACCTTTGCACACACCTCTTTTCCCCTCCTGGGTAATAAATTTCCTTTGCATTGAGAATTTCTTGGCTGGATATACCCTGTACTGATTGCAGAGCACCCACTTCCCTCTTAATGTTTATTAAAAGAGGTACCCTAAATCAATAGGCCCAGACTGAGCTTCTTCAGTACATCCTTGAATGCAACAGGAACGACATGTATATTCTGGCTGTTTATTAATTCACACTGATTGACTGCACTGTAACTGGGAGAGAAGGTCTACTTCAGAAGACCAAGGTGTTTGGGCTTGAATTCTGTGCCTGATGCAACCATATGCCACCATGCTTTCCAGAAATTGCTCAGGCCAGACCCTGGCTCTTATCTTCTGCTTGGGGGTGCCCAGGATATAAAACTCCATGTTCCAACTGAATGGACGTGTGCAGATTGCAAGCCTCCTGACTAGCTGGAGAGAAGGACAGAAGCTTAGCCTCTGAGAGTTTAGCTCACTCCTTCATTGCCTAGCTCAGTTGCCTCCCTCTCTCACTTTCCTCCTCAGTCTCTTCTCTTCCCTCCCTGTTTGTAGATCAGGGTGAAAGGAAGCTGTGGTGAATGGGGGAATATTGACAAAGAACTTGGATAAGAAGTACCCTCAGATGGACTTGTCCCCCACAAGGGGTCTGAAAGGACACTAGTGTACTTTAGCATGTGGCTCTGGCAGGCCTTGTCCTTCTCCCCCATACCCTCTGCCTTGCTAAAAACTGTTAGATTATATTCCTAAAGCTAGACATCAAGTTTCATTCCCTAATTTGGCCACTTCCTCCTCTTGAGGATGGCTGCCAGGTCCAGCTATCAAAGTATTGAAGTCCAGCAATCAAAAGCTCCCTTTTGGCTCACCTAATTAACATGATCAACTAAAATTAAATACCTCATCCTAATATGATGTTTCCCATATTGCCTTTATAAACCACCATTTGCCTATGGGCCCTCTATCCAGAGGCAGCCCTTTGTCCCTCCAGAACAAATATCCCTGCCCCCTTCCCCTTCTCCCTCATCCCCTATCTCATTTGACATCACATCCTAGATCATTCTAACACAGACCTCCCCTTTTTCTCTTCTTAAAAAATTACACCTGCAATGTCATTTGCTGCTGTTTTTCTGCCTGAGTCAGAAAGCAGCCAATTTGGCTTTTCTTCCCTACTTAATAAAGAATCTCTCTGTGTTTGGTTGTGGTATGTCCCTAATCAGAGGTCTGGGATGGAGCCCTTGCCATGCAGGGGTCTTCTTCAGAGTCCCCATGCGTCCCTAAGAAACCTGGAACTCAGTCCAGAGCATTCTGTAGAAGGAAGCACTTCATCATTGGAGAAAGCTAGAGGCCATTCTACTTCTAATGACCTATTCCTTCTCCCTTCCAAACAAGTAGCCTGTGATTCACAGTGCACCTTCAAACTCATGACTGATATGGAACTGCTAGAGCCCCTTCATGTACTAGATGACTAATAAACCAAATGTCAATAGACTAAGACTGTGTGTGTTTATATTTCAATAATAATAATAATTTTCCTACGAATTAGAATCTGCATGGATAGTGCCTGCATGAACCCAGTACTATCTACTTTAGATGAGAGCCAGATATGTAGTAATCAAGGTCATATTTTTAAGTTCATTTATAATAAAAACAACAGGAAGATTGTTGTATTATATAAAATATATGTGCTCATTAAGAAGTGTGTGTGTGTGTGTGTGTGTGTTTGTGTGAGTGTGTGTGTGTGTGTGTTTGCTAATTCATCGAGTGTTTTTGAGAATTACCTGATAATGAGAAAAAATAAAGGTAGAAATATCTTGCTTCTATGGAACTTTCCATTCTAGCTATCTAGTTAGAGCTCTATGATTCTAGTTTTTAGCTATGCTTTTCTTTTTTTTTTTTGTTTTTGTTTTTTTTTCGAGACAGGTTTTCTCTGTGTAGTTTTGGTGCCTGTCCTGGATCTCACTCTGTAGATCAGGCTGGCCTCCAACAGACATCCGCCTGGCTCTGCCTCCCGAGTGCTGGGATGAAAGGCGTGCGCCACCGCCGCCCGGCAGCTGTGGTTTTCTAAAGGCAAAAGAAACTACACAACTAGGAAATATTGTTATAGGTTGTAAACAGTAGTTACATGGTAACACTGGCGTCGTTTGCTGTGGGTAGGTAAGATAATTTATTCCCAGATAAAGTAACACTTAAGCAGGCACCGGAGCTATAACAACATATGTGAGCAGGATTCAGATGGAAGAAACAGCAACTATCAATAGCCTGATGCGAAGCCAAGCTTGGAGAACTCACTAAATAGACAGGTGCTTAATGTTGCTGAAGGGAGGACTCAGGAGAAGAAACTGGTAGGAGTTTGGACTTTGGAAGAGTGATGGAGAGGCACAGCTCTTTTAGATCTATAACCAGCATATTTATGACTTCTGTCGCTTTCCTAAAGCGATACAAGCTACTGTTGATATATTTTGTGTAGGAAATGAGTTATATGTTAGAGAATAACCCTGGGAGTTTTATGTTACACACTGTTCTCTGGACAACAAAAGAGGAAACAGAATATTAGGAAGCAAATGTAAAGATACCATAACAAAACAATGAACATGTGTGTAAAGACAATTAATGAAAAAAGACGCTAAGGATTGAAACAGAGCAAGAGAAGGTATATGGGAGGGTTTGGAGGAAGAAAAAGAAGGAGTGAACATGTAATTATATTATAATCTTAAAAACAAAAGATATAATTTAAAAAATGACAATCTCTAATCTTAGTTATAGGAGTAGTGAGACCATTGCTGAGGAGGGGTTAGAAAGATTTTAAGTGCAAGAAGCATAAGTAATTTGTTGTGAGAATCCATTTTTTAGGAATGTCAGAAGCTATACCCATAATGTCTCAGCAACATAACTGTTTATACATGAGCTGAACAAGGATAACATAATGGACATGCTAACACTGAAAGGGGCAAGTTCACTTGGCTTCTGTCCTGTGCATAGAAATATAGGCAACTAGGAAATGCTGAAAACAGGAGCAATAATCTCCATCAGGGAAGAGCATACCAATTGGTTATCTAATTACAAATGGTCAGCCCTGAAAATATACACATACAAGTAACAATATGCATCCTTATATGCAACCACAATTAATAAAGAAAGGAGGATAACTGTGGTTTTTAACATGAGTACTTTACAAGAATGGACTTAAACAGTTCCTGACCTCCTGCCTAAGGAATTGTGCTGCCCATGGTGAGGTGGGTATTCCTTTATCAATGAACATTTTCAAGACAATTCTCAAAAGAAATACCCACATTCCAACCTAATACAATCACTCAGTGAGACTCCCTTTCCAAGTGTCATACTGAGAATTAAAAGTGAACACACTACACTACCTCTGAATTTTGCTGTCCTTGTTATCAAGCCTTTGATGCATGAGCCTTTGGGACACATTTCAGATATAAACTGGAGTAGATAGATTATGAAAGGAAAAATGAGGATAAATTGAGTTTTGTTTTGGAACTTATTAATTTGTGATGTATTCAAATAATAATGACTGTCCAATTTTGGACTGCAGATGGGCTACTCTGAGAAAGATATGAGAAAGAAATTGAGAGAACTTAGCTATAGATAGTTAAATATCATTGACAAGAGTAATGCCACTTAAAAATAAATATTAAAAGGCCGCTTGAAGAAGTGTCTGAGGAAGGAGAATGACCCAATACAATGAGGAATGAGAACCAGTCATTGAACTTGACATAATACCACCAATATCTTGGTCCCTATAAATTCATATGTAGGGAATAAATTAGGAATCAAATGAATTCAAAAGAGATTCCAAATGTGATGGTAACAGTGAGCATAGGCACAAATATGGCTATATTTTCCTAACAAAAAATGCAGGATATATGGTTTCATACATATCTGTCAGAAGTTAGAACATTTAAACTAGAAACTGTTCTAACAAGTCCATGACCTACGCTAGTATGTTACAAAGGAACTGCGTTTGCATTTGACTTTCCTTTTATAGAGCAGGCCCAGTATAGTTTTATCTTCACAAATCCTCACTTTCCGAAGACAGCTTGTCACAGCAGACATGCTATGGTGGATTGATAAATGTCTATCAAAAGCTTTAGTCCTCATGTGATTTAGTAGGCTGCTTCCTGAAGCACAAGGCTGAATAGTACTTCTAAATTTAAAATACTCTACATATGTTTATGCAAGTGTTCATAGTGCCACACTTTTTCTCTCTGTGAATAATGCATATTCTATGCAACTTAAGTCCAAAATAAAAAGCACTGAACATCTATTAATCCAAATTTAATACCAGAATAAAGCTATTGTGCCTGATAATGTACTCATCAAAATAAAAGGAATTATGTGATAAATTCTATACGGAAAAAAAATGAAGTCAATTGATTCTCTATCTCTTTCTCCCTACCTTATTTCTTGCCATTCACTTATGTAATTGTTACAATAAGGAAATCCTACCTTAATACAACAGAATAGGTCAAGAATGTAGCTTATTGTTGCAAAGGCTCACTAACATATGCAGAACCCAGCTGCAGTCTCACCACACATCAATACACTAAAAATATTCCAAATCACATAGGATAAAATTAAATACTAAATGGGTGATTCTAGCCTATGTCAAATAGCAGAAGAGTTAATAATTGTACCCTTTCAAATCATCAACTACAATTGATCCACATAGGATTAATATTTTCTGAAATCAAACAATTCATGTGGCCTCAGTCTGACCTAGATCACGGGAGCATTACCTTATTAAAATTTTAGATTCAAAAAGAAAATCTAATTTTGACTCTAGCTATGACTGATTGCCTTGGTGGACTGACTCACTTGTCAGCTAAAGGTCATTAATGAATAACCCACATTATTTAAGTAGTTATTGGCCACACTGTATACAGAAGAGTGAATTCTGGATTAAGCTGTCAGAAGCCTGGGGTTTGAGTTTTAGTTCTAATATATTTCAGTTGTGACATTTTGTAGGTGTTATGTCCTTGAAATATTGGTATAGTTTCCACAGACTGCTTGCATTACTGTTATTAGAGTGTGGTGGTCCAGAGGCAGGGACAGGGATGGAAGAAGAGGAAGAAGTAAGTGGGATGGAGCTAACCCCTGCTCTAGTCTTTCTTCTATGCCCTTGATCACTTTATTCGCTAATTGTTTTTTCTCATGTCTTACGTCTTCTTTCCTGATCGAATTTCTTTAACCTCCATACCTCCCTATTCCATGCTTTGTTCCCTTCAGAATTTTTTTCTTCCCTTTTAAAACCATCTTCTGAAGAGTGGTCTGACTAGAAACTGACATTCATTTTTCTCTCCCATTCTTTCTAGTTCTCTCTCTGCTTAAGGCCACAGAACTGTTTCTTGACATTTCAGTCTTAATCAAAAGATGTTGTATTACTTCAGGACTCTTTTTTTTTTCTTAGTTTACCGTTTGCCAGGTTTGTGACAGGCACAAGACTGCATGGATGACAAGTATATGTTCTTCTGTGTGCCACTAATCTCAGCACTGCCCCTTCCCCAGCCCTCTGCAATGAGGGTATCCTCCCGTGTTGCTGGCTTTTTATAGATTATCCTTCTCTCTGTGCCTCTGCCACATCAAGCTACTCCTCAGCTATTTATCTTCTGATTCTCTCTGCTGTCTCTCACTGGGCTCCATGCAAACATTGTTGCTCAGACTGCTATTTCTAAATGGCATTTGATCATCTCTTCCTTTCCTTAGATCTTACAGGGACTCCCAACTTACTACTTACAGGGACTCCCTATTTACTGTTTTCCCATTTCGTTAGGAAAGAGTCTATACATCTTTAGGTTAACTTTGACTGTAAAGTTTATTTGTGATCTGAAGAGAACTCATCCTTCATCTCTTAGCCTTTGCCACAATTTTCCTGTAAGAGTTATACCAAAGTTTTCGACACAAATCCATGCAAACCATTATTGCATTTGCCATATCATCTATACTTCCGTTTCCATATTCAATTCTACTCCTAAGCAGTCTTTCAGAATACCAAAATAAGAACATCTGTCTGTGTCATGAAATCCATTCAGGGTTCTTCTAAATAAGGCACTTTGTACTCACTGTGACATTACACTTTGCGTTCTATGAAATGGTATCTCTTGAGATTCAGTTGAATATCTGAGACTTTTCAGAATGCTTGACACCTAGTGTCTGACCAGTTTCAGTGTTATGGTGAAAATATTGCAGAAGTTTATGCATAATTGAAACAATTTTCTTAATGAAATTATAATAAAGTAATAACATAGAAAATCTAAATATTGTGTACCTGCTTAGATATAATGGAATTTACATTTGCATTATGTTTTAGATAGGACAACTTCTTTCTTGATGAATAGCTGCAACACAAATAAACTTCTACTTTTAATTTATTGATATACCATTATATTTATACATAATAAATAATATATAAATAGATGCAATTATACATGTATATAATTTATATATTATATGATAGATAGATAAAATCTCAACATTTGAAAATACAGAAGTACAATTTTTACATCAATCTAAATGTGATGGTGTATCCTTGGTTTGTAATTGATAATGTAATGGACAGCTTCCATTAATTTTAATGAATATCTATTTCTTTAACTCAAAAGTATCATACATAAATAAAAGAACCACAGGTTTAGGAATCTTAAGCAAAATTATTTTACAATTTGAATATTTGTCAACACATGCCATAATTTCCATTTTGTTTCTTTTCCTGTTTGGTTCATGATAAAGAATAAACACAAAGATGATTATATGCTTCATAAGTTTAAAATATATGACTAAATGCAGCAGTTTTTCAATTGCTACAAGCTACTAAAACACTCCTAGAAGCTTTCAAAATGTAATAGATCTTCATAAAAATCCTTTCTTCTTAGAGAGCTATTTAGGTAGTGCTCATTAAGTTACCTAGAAACACCACAGCACCACAGTGAATATTTACTAGGCCATTGTCTCTTCAAATGATTTCTTTTTGAAGCTATCAAAAAAAATAAAAAAGCAAATGTTATGAGTAAATAACTTAAATGGTAGTGTTTCTCTTTATTAACTCAAAGCTGAATGACATCCAAAAATTTATTATTTCTCAAGATTATAGGAGTTCATGGATATTAGTTGGAGATTCCTTTGCATGTGAACTCATACTAGCCTTTGCATTTCAAATTCAACTGTAGCTAGGGCATCCAAGATATCCTGCATATTTCATGCCCTCAGTCCCTCACCATTCAAATAGCTGGCCAAATTTATTTAAAAACTCAGCCACAGTGATCGAGGCCTTCATTAAGCCTTTGTTTCCTTCAGACTTGCTGATACTCCTGGGCCACAACGAATTACATGATAAAGACCAAAACCATTATTAAGGACTGCAAAACCCAAGGTCTTGCATGGCCTTTGCGGTAATCTGTCTAAATGAATTAACTTTTCAAACTCACATCACTTTTCATCACTTACTAAAAGCCAAACCTAGTATGGTAGTTCATAAATACTATCGCAGTGTTCAGAAGGTTGAGATAAGAAGACCAGAGGAGTTTGAGGCTCACCTGGGATACAGAGTAAGATCTTGTCTCAAATGACATCAAACCAAAGAAAACAACAAGAAGTCAAGTTCTGACTTAGCATCATCCTTGATATAAATACAACTTTGATCAGTAGAGCCTGAAAACAGAGATACTTCCTTTAATAGAGCCCTATCTTGCAACCTAATATTAGAAATGATGAACCCTATATTCCTAACAGGGAATTTATTTTTCCTAAAAGTCCTAACTGTATTTTAAAATTTGAATGTGAATTACTTTCACTTTGATGTGTAAATTTGGATGGTATAATATACTTTAATAAGCCATAATGTAGCTCCAAGAAGCAGATATTTGACCTGTCTTTCTTAGTCACAGAATTCATTCCCGACTTGGGAGACAACTACTATTTTCAGACCCATAGCTTATTATGCAACTTTTCCAAGTCTGGTGAAGCAATTAGACTGAGGCTGTGTCAATTAGACTAAGTTCTACTCAGCGGTGTTGCAGTTTTGAAATTCAGAGTTGGAGGACTAGAGATTGCTGTGGCTATGGTGCTTCTCCTGCATCATTCTAACACTCCCTGGAGTTAGACATTTGTCTCCCCATGAGAGGAGATTGGAGTACTTTGCTGTAAGTCTAATACTATGCACTTGCTCTCTTAAGCTTTCTTGTTACACTTATGTCAGCCCCATCGAAAATGATTCATGAAGTCATGAAGCTCGGAGTGGGAAGGATCCTGAGAATCACTGTCTTAGCTTGATTATCCTTTGGAGCTTTGATTGCCCTAACTGTAGGCTATACAGTTCATCTTGTAGTAGATGTTTCAACATATAAAAGAGATTATATATCTCTTTGGCAGTATATCTTTGACTAGTTTTGTCCTTGAAACAGTTTGTTCCTGTTCCCGTGATGATGCAAAACATTGCCCCACATACAATTGGTACACATTCATTGCAAAATTGATCTTAAGGCTAAACAAAACACATCTAATCTAGTGTTGAATGGCTTCTGTGTTCATCACTACAACTTCATCAACTAGACTTGTAGTTTATATATTTATAGTACACAATAAAAGATGGAAGGAGAAAGGTCTAAGAGAGAAGAGGAACTGAGAAAGAGGTGGAGGAGATAGAGAGAGACAGAGACAGAGATAGACAGAGAAAGAATTAGTGAACATTTACAATTTGAATGACTATTTGGACAGCCTGTCTGGTAACTTCTCTAAATTATCTATGTGATGCAGTATCAAGTTTCTTCTATCCTTTTTTTCAGTATTTCCACCTCAACTCATGTGTTTCAACCATACCAAGTACCCACTTGGCAGTTAAGTGTTAGTGTGCATACCTATAGATTCACAAACTGAAATCTTGTCCCTAAGCATCTCAGATTTTGATCTTACTTGAAGATGTCATTTACAATCCTTTTAAAGTAAGGTCTTCGGTATCCTACTAATCCTTATAAAAATAGGAATTGTAAACATAGATGTACAGATGAAGGGGGGATGTAAAAAGACGTAGGGAGAAGTCCATACACATGACTAGGAAAAATACCTGTCACAAATCCCCTATGTCTGAGGATATCTCACTTCTTGATTTTATAAATCTAAGCTCTAGAACTGAGATCATAAATTTCTCTGTAGTTCAATTTGTGCTACTTTGTTGCTGTAGTCCTTTAATATTAATACGTGTTAGTCTTCACATTATGTTGATCCACATTCTTAAAAATACTAATGGCTCTGTGCTTTCTGCCGTTTATTTGCTGCAGCCACTTTACAAATATTATTGCCGATTTAAGTGTTAAGGGATTGCAGTGAAGAAGTAATTATGTTTACAAATAAAGAAATGGAACTATAAAGAGACTGAGAGATTTTCCTCAGTAGCCCACCAGGAAGCAGCAGGGCCAACATCTACACCTACTTGATCACAAGGCCACAACCCTTAATCTTGACTTTCTACTACTGCTTATTTCATTGCATTTTTTTTTAAATCACAAAAACTAAAATTAAGCATGGCACTTTTAAAAGCCACCTATCCTGGAACTTAAGGATGTCTCAGACAGTCCATGCTCAACATTTTCAGTTGATCTCCTAGGTAATGAATGCTAAGTATAATTACATCCTCTTAGCATTCTTGCTCCTTTCCAGATTAATATTTTGGATTGGCATGACTTTAAGCATCCAGATGATGCTTGTAGATGCATGTAGAGGATTCATTGCATTCAGGATGTTAGCTTTTTAGATGGTGATGTTATTGTCCCTTTTGTGGTCTGTGGCTGTGAGGTTCACTCTTCTGTTATCCAGTGTGATGTGCATAACAACCAAGTTATTGGTCAATAAATAAAACACTGATTGGCCATTGGCTAGGCAGGAAGTATGGGCGGGACAAGGAGGAGAACAGTCCATGAGTAGTTATTATGTCAAAGAAAAGAAATGAGAGCAATGTGGTTCTATTTGAAGACATGTGTCAGAAGACTTCAGAACACATGTAAGACACCAGTGTAGCTAGAGTTTTCCTGCCTGGCCCACGGTCAGGGCAAATCTCTCTCACCTGCCAGTCCCACAGCTGCTCAGACCCAACCAAGTAAACACAGAGACTTATATTGGTTACAAACTGTATGGCCATGGCAGGCTTCTTGTTAACTGTTCTTATAGCTTAAATTAATCCATTTCTATAAATCTATACTTTGCCACGTGGCTTGTGGCTTACCGGCATCTTCACATGCTGTTTGTCATCGTGGTGGCTGGCAGTGTCTCTGACTCAGCCTTCCACTTCCCAGCTTTATTCTCCTCCTTGTTTCGCCTATACTTCCTGCCTAGCCAATGGCCAATCAGTGTTTTATTTATTGACCAATCAGAGCAACACATTTGCCATACAGAAAATCCCACAGCACACCAGGGACTGACACAGACTACCTCGTTGGTACAAGCAATGGGTGAGGGTGGAAGAAAACAAAAACTAGTAATTGGATTCTACCCACAATACAATATAAAGCTGCTGGCTAATGGAGGACAGTCCTTATCAATAGTGGTGGTGACATTTCTTGATATTATTCAGTCACTAAGAAAATGTGAGTAGTCTTTCATTTCTAGTTCTTCTCACTACTTGAACATAAAAAGATTACTATTTTCATTCCTAATTACATATCTGAATATGCAATCATTTCATACTACTACTGAAAAATTAATGGGATTCGTATGCATTTACTGGAGAGCTTGTATATATTTATCACATCTCGGTATATTTTGTGAGGTTTTTCTTTTTTTTCCTACTCTTCTTATTTCTCAAACTAAACCACCAAAAATATATCACCATCTGAGTTTGTACCACTATGATTTCAAAGCCAGTAGCTCTTGTTAGCTGACACCAACGGAAAACCAACCTCAAGCCAACTTTACAGTTTCAAGCCACATCCTACACTTCTCACTATGGTCTAACAAAACTTGCTTCAGGTCTCTTGTGTGTCAGACACACACATGGCTCTTTAAGTTACTAGCCCTTGTGTTGTGAACTGCAGCTGGGGACACAATCCTAAGCGCTGACTTGAGCTTTCCTACTGGGGACTAGATTGGGACTCTGACAAAGGTCTTTGCAGAGATCTCCAGAATTTCACTGTGCTTCTTCCTCTGTGAAAGTGCTGCCTAAAACCACATATTTATTTGCAACCAATTATAAAGAAAGTCAACATAACACACTGCTTGGATACTGGCATAAAAATGGCTATATAACTGAGGACTTTTCATAATGACTGTGTGATCTGACCACATAAAATCAAGCAGTAAAAAAATGTGGCTGCAGAATCACAAAGAGACATTGGAAGCTGGCCTGAAGCATTTCAGGTGAAAGAAAAGTGTCCCTACCATGAGGATATAACTTGTCCAAATACACTTTGCCAAAGGTAGCTAAATGAGATGTTTAATATCTATATACCAACCTGATCCCTCATGTTCCTGTGTCCCCATTCCCTCAGTGAAGAGTAATGAGATGTCTTGATGAGGGTGGCATTTGGGGACTACGGAGAAACCTGATACCAGGGAAACTCCCAGGAATTCAGGAGGATGACCTTACCTAAGACTCCTAGCAGTAGTGGAGAGGGTGCCTGAATTGGCATTCTCCTGCAATCAGATTAGTGACTACCCCAATTGTCATCAGAGAGTCGTCATCCAGTAACTGATGGAAGCAGATGCAGAGATCCACAGCTAATCATTTGACCAAGCTCCTGGAGTCCTGTTGAAGAAAGGGTAGAGGGATTTTGTGAGCAAAGGGGTGTCGGGGTTAGGGTGGGGGGGTGGGGAGGGTGGGGAAGTGGGGAGGCTTGGGAATGTTAAGATCATGACAGGGAACCCACAGAGACAGCTGACCTGAGCTGGTGGAAGCTCATGGACTCTGGACCGACAGCTAGGGAACCTGCATAGGCAGACCTAGGCCCAATTCATGTATGTGACTGTTGTGTAGCTTGTTCTGTTTGTGGGGCCCCTAGCAGTGGGACCAGGACCTGTCCTGGAGCATAAGCTGGACTTTTGGAACCTATTCCCCATGTAGGGATGCCTTGCCCAGCTTTAACACAGGAGGGAACCTGGTCCTGCCTCTACTTGATATGCCGTGCTTTGTTGATCCTATGGGAGGCCTGCCCCTTTCAGAGTGGAGAAGGAGTGGACTGGAGGAGGGCAATAGATGGGAGGTAGGGGGAGGGAACAGGAGAAGAGGAGGGAGAGGAAAGGGGGTAATTACAAAGTTTTCAAGTTAATATTTTAAAGAAACTCTATATTTCAACAAGTGATGAACTAATATACTTCAGTAAAAAGAAGAGATATGAATGAGTGCATAGCACACTTGAATGAACTACAAGAGTACAGCCCACTCTGTCAAAATTCACAGAAAGAGTTAAATTTCGGGATCCTATCAGGAGACATTCAAAAAAATGATGCAACCTTATTTTATACAACAGTGTCAGATTTGTTGGACATCATCAAAAATTGGCTATGCCTTAGTGTTAGATTTTGTTTGGGAATCTGAGTCGGCATATTCCCATGATCCTTCCCAGCCCCCAAAATTAAACTCTTCCTTTTTGAATGACTAACTTAAATTGATTACAAAACAAATGGATCACCAAGAGAAAGACCAAAACAAAATAAGGACTAACAGAAAGACGTAATTCTGCCTATAAATTTTGTGACTAAGACAAATCCAATGATATAAACTAGAAGACAACTGAATCCATATCATGATGATGTTTAATTTATTTCAATACTGAAGTGAGAAATTCATTAAGTAGCATGTCTTGATTGTTCAAAAGCATGGAGTGCCCAAGAGTCTCTATCTCTATACAATTTAGAAAGTACCTTAACATAAGTGATACTAAGTCTCATGACACATCACCAACACTTTCAAGACAATAGCCCAAAACTTTAAATGAGTTACTCAATATTTGATAAATAAAAAGTCAAGAGATGGACCCGGAGAGAAGGCTCAGTGGTTAAGATCACTTAATGCTACTATTGAGGATCTAAGTTCAGCTTCCAACATCCATGTTGAGCATCTCAAACCATCTATAATTACAGCTCCAGGTACTCTAACACTCTTTTCTAGTTTCCATGGGCAAGTGTATTCCGTGTGAATATACCACCACATAGACACACAGATGTACTTATAATTAAAAATAGAAGTAAATATCTTAAGTCAAGAGGGCCAAGACTCACATAAAAATTTTCTTTGTAGTCTTGGAGAGGATGTCTTTTTCATCTTTCTAGATGGATACATATGTGCAGACATTTTGTTTTCTTCCCACATTTTGAAGTCTTCCACCTCATGCAGCATTTTCTTTTTCTTGACAAGGCATCAACAATACTAGATTAGGCACTATCCTTAGCTTAACTTTATTATACCTGCAAAACGCTATTTTCAAAGAAAGTCCCATGAGTGAGTACCAGGGGTAAGGGCTTTGATGTTTGTGGAAGAGAAAGAATAATTCATTATACACACATATCTATATCTATCTATCTATATATTGTTTGTAGTGTGTGTGTGTTTATCTGTGTGCATATATATAAAGTCATATATATATATGTATATAAAATCACTATAAAAACTTTTCTTCTGCAGCAATTTTGTTAGAAGTACAAAACAATCATTAAAATAAATTGGTATATTTCATGTTTCTTTTGTGATAACAAAATATATAGTTCTAGGTGAAGTTTCTACTAAATTGATTTATTTTACAATAAGATGGTCTTCAAGAAAGAGGACAGTTTTTAAACTTCTCTGAGTTTGAAACGTTTATTTGAAACTCTTTATTCCCAGAGTTCCAGAATGTTCATGGCCTTCCCTTTTAACTGTTACTACAGATGCTTATCTTGCTAATGTCAGCTCTCTCTCTATCTATCTATCTATCTATCTATAGATATAGAGATAGAGATACAGATAGAGATATAGAGATATAGATAGATAGATAGATGATATGTCTGTCTCTGTGTGTGTGTTTGTGTATCTCCCTGTCTCTCTGTCCCCATCTCTGTCTCTCTCTCTCTCTCCATCTCTCTCATCCTGTACACACACACACACACACACACACACACACACACACACACACACACATTCTTACAAAGAGAGAGAAATAAAGTGTGAGAGGGAAGTTGAGAGAGAAAACTTCCTACTCTCTGATCTCTGGTGGTAGCAGTAGCGTTATTCAGTATCCATTCACAGTTCTTCAGTTTTCTCTGAATGGTGCATTCTATCCAGTTGTAGCCATGTGTT
Organism: Peromyscus californicus insignis; assembly: GCF_007827085.1. Classification (NCBI taxonomy): domain Eukaryota; kingdom Metazoa; phylum Chordata; class Mammalia; order Rodentia; family Cricetidae; genus Peromyscus; species Peromyscus californicus. Next base: position 16,804,763 of record NW_026294503.1, read on the forward strand.
TTGATCCTACTATTGTATTTTTAAGCAATAGGATACATAGCATATTTGGACAGTTACTGGTTATAGAATATACATACAATCTAATTTTAGCCAATAAAATATGAGACTTTTTTTTCCTCAGAAAGATGATTCCCATCAAGTCTGAGAGAGTTTTTCTTTTTTGGAAACAACTTTCTCTCTTAGCTTTAACACAAACATAGGAGAATGGATCCCCATGCCCCCAAGAGTAATAGATGTAAGGCAAAAGACAGCATGAGGATAACACAGGACATATAGCAAATGACTGAAAAGTCTAGATTTTAAAGCTGTAGAATTCCACCAGCATTAACTATATTTATCCTTCTGTATGACTAAGTGAACTGATAATGCAAATTATTTAACACAGCTTGAGTTGACTTTTTGAAACTTGCAATAAGATATGGCCTGATTGAGACAGCTAGAGAACATTTTATTTCATGAATGGCTTAAATAGATTATCTAACACTGGCATGGCCCTTATGTAGTCATTGAAAATCTCTATTAGACTACAGTGTTATTTGGCATGCAGGCAAATTTTGATTTGGAGTTAAAGTCAGATCCTCAGTCATTTGTTCGCTATCATCAGGATAGCTTCCTGGTACTTTTGTAAATCTAGAGATTAGAAAACATAGTCACACCGACAAGGTATTTTCAAGTTGCCTTAAATCCGTGCTTTATTGATGACCTGACACTGTGTCAACCTACCCACACTTACAAATAGAAGCTGTCACCTTTGTTGAGATAGTTATTTATCTATTTTCATAAATAACATTTTAACTTGGCAGATGGTACCAAAATGAGAAGACTATGCCCTGACCCTACCCTTGAGACTAGATGTTCCTGGAATTAGCTTCTAGACAGCAATGTAAGTAGAAGAACAATGTGGGAGCCCTAGAATATCAAGATGAAGTGAAAACATAAACTCTCCAGAAGCCTTTGACATCTCTAAAACTGTAACTTTAATTTGACTGCAAAACCTCATGCAGGATAATGGGCAAGAGGGTTATATAGTAAAATTTCTACTATATGTAACAGAAAAATCCAAAACTCTGATGCTAAAAATCTGTCAGGCACAGACATCCCCATCCATAAAACTTAATACATGAAATGAAAAATATTTCTGCAGTTTAAGCACTTATAATCTGAGCATTTTGGAGAAAATTAACCAAAAAATAAAATTATAATAATAATTTAAATAAGAAATAAGTACAACACCCACTAAAGTGTGAAAATTTCAAGAAATGCTCCTATAATATTCCTAGAATAATATTCTATCTTCAACAGAGGTATAATCAATGACTAATTATACATTTTATGAAAATTTATGAAAAACCAATGTGGATTTCATTTTATGAAAAACCAGTGTGGATTTTCTTTATTCACTTGTTCAAATGGGTTCTAAATTTAGATGGGAAAAGACTTGATATTTATAAAGCTGATATGTTAGGCTGCATCAAAAAGCAGGAAGGCGCACTAATGTGAATCCTCTGCTTTAAAGAGCAGTTAAGGCAATTGATGTCAAAATGCTAAAATGAAGCTACCCAGCCATACCTCTGCCAGATGAGAATCAGTGAGTGATGTTGTTTAGACAAAACCCAGACCTATCACAACAATTAAGTTGGCTCACTATACCTCAGATAAAGAAAACAGAGCATTTAATTTAATATAATTAGGAAAAAAGATTTATTGCTTTCCTAATATCTTCAAGTACTCTTTAAATTTGAAATCTATTTGATTCATTACTGATTGAGAAAGTAGTTATTGAGGAAAAATTGTATTGTAGCCAAATTGAGACCCCAGGAGGAGTTGAAGTAAAGAATAGTGAAGAATATTTTGCTTGCATATTTCTTCTCCACCAAATATTTTACATTGCTGGATATTTTGATATTTCATTTTATTCTTGCTTAATGTTTGTAGAAGCATACAGAAATTGTTTATTTTGGTTAAATTTAACCAAAGATGCATGACTAAATGTTTTTAAGTTTTGTTTTTCTGTGGCTTATGAGAATGAAGATCTTGGCTCTTTTTAAGAAAATTTCTATGATTCACTGATACTTTGGGATTATGTTGGTTGACATCCCTCACTGTGACAAAAGAAAAACCTTATGACTCAGTGTGGAACTGATGAAGGAAGAGACTGGTCATGTTTTTATATGATAATGAACTACAGCATCAGACCAGAAGGAATCATAGGAAACCACTGGCAATCCAGGAAGTTTTCTGAAAGTCATGAGCTACAGTAACCCTGAGATTACAGAAAGTCACAGGGGAGCAAAAGCCACACTGTCCAATGCCATCAGTGTCACTGCCCTATCAGGTTCTAATGTTAGCGAACTGGAGGTCTGGGTCCTACTGAAATACAGAGCATTTTGTGTTATCTATTCCCTTGTCTTCGTATTTGTTTTTTATAGTTGTGTTTTTTCCTCTGTTGTCCAGGCTGGCCTTGGACTTGTGACCCTTCTCTTTGTTTGCCAAGTAGCTAAGGTTTACCTGGCTTAGATCTTTTTATTTGTTTGTTTTAATTAATTTATCTTATTAGAACTAAATAAGACTATATTTTACTGATTAATGACATCCTTACCCCATGTGGAGGGAACATCATAAAAGAGAATGTAGAAAGAATGCAAGATCTGGATGATAAGGAAGAGTGCTGTAAAATGCTATACTTTAGGTATGACATGGCTGCTACAGGTATTAACTCCCAGTACTTGTGATTACCCGAACAAGATCTGTGTAACATCAAGCCAGTAAAAAGTTCCATTATAGAGAGTAGAGTGACTTTGAAGGTCACACTCTGAGCTAAGGAATTACTGGCACATGATGATTGTTAGGGAGGGGCAGTCATCTTACTTTTTTAGAAAATGGCCACTAGTCGGTGACATTCACAGGCCCTAGTGAATGAGCCCACATCCATGCCTATGCAAGCAGCAAGTAGTCAACTCAGCAGATTATAAAGTATGTAGGTTACAAAACAAGGAAATGTGTCCAAGAAGTGTGGTGTGAAGGGAAGGTAGAAGAGGGGGTAGATATAATGAAGATTATATATATATATATATATATATATATATATATATATAGATATAGATATAGATATAGATATAGATAGATAGATGATATACATATATATATATATATGAACTTTTCAAAGAATGAAATAAAAAATCAAAAGTAATGATGAATAAAATGTTGGCTGAAGAATGCAACCTCAGGAAATAGTGTACTTTTGAAATAATGTTTTCCTTCTATTCAGAGCAGAAAATAAGACCATGCCTCCTTCTTTATGCCAAGAATCACTATTGGCAAGGTGTAGAAAATAATGTAATTGCTCAAACTCAAGAAGAATCAATCCACAGTCTTCTAATATAACATTCATATTTTATACAAAATGCTTAATGAATTGCTCTTGCTGTGTCCCACATACTCTACAGTTGTAAGTCACAACAGGACAACAAAGAGATGGGAATTATGATAAATGAGAGATAATCTAAGACATTATGAAGCAAAAATGGAAATCACTAACAGAAATATTAGCAAACCATATCTTAAAGTGCACTGAAATATCCAGTATCACCTTCAATTTGGATTTAATCCAAGTATGAGACTTGCTGTACACTCCAAACTAAGCCATGTGAACTTCTGAATTGTAAGGTAAACAGGAGATCTCTGTTGTGACTGAGTTAAAATCACATGATAATGTCCAATACATGTTCTTTAAAAGTACTCAAAGCCAACTAGGAATACAGAATCCACTTAAGTTGGTAAGGAACACTTATGAAATAGTCAAAGCTCACATTGTTTTTAGTGGTGAAGGGGTAAACATATTTCACTTCTATGCTCAGGAGTAAGTTAAGCACATTCTTGTTTCCTGTCTCCTCCCTAACATCATACCAAACATGAGAAGTGCAAAAATGTCTTGAAACGAAAGTTATATGAATAGATATCAATTGGAAAGGATAAACAAAAACTGCATCATTTGGAGATGATATTACTATCTATGGAAAACATAGATTAACATGACCCCTTGGTATGAAAGAACACAGGATGATGTAAGCATATGAGATCAAACACAAAGTAAATTATTTTCATATATATTAGCAATGAAAAGTTGGAACCTGAAACGTTTAGTGCCATTAGTGCCCTTTATTGTAGCATGCACAATGAAGTACATAGTTAAAAGACAAAATTTATGTGATATCACAGTTAGAAAACTGAAAATTTATGGAGGAAATGAAAGACTAAGCGAATAAGTAGAAAAAATATTCAGCTGGGCAGTGGTGGCACACGCCTTTAGTCCCAACACTCAGGAGGCAGAGGCAGGTGGATCTCTGTGAGTTCGAGGCCAGCCTGGGCTACAGAGGAGTTCCAGGACAGGCTCCAAAGCTACACAGAGAAAACCTTGTCTCAAAAAAACAAACAAAAAAAATCATAGAATATAAGAATGAAAGTTAATGTAAATTTGTGAAATATATATATGTATATAAGTATCTATATCAAACCCAAAAATGTGTTGTTCAGATATTAACAAACTAATCTCTCAAATTTTTATTTAAAAGTTAAATTATCTGCAAAAATCAGTTCTGTTAAGATGAAAAAGAGAAGGAAAGAAAGAGAATAAGGAGGAAAGAGAGGAAGAAGAAAAAAACTGGGACTAGAGTTTCTCAGTTTCCACGGTTTACCTACAAAAAGCTAAGTTAATGTAATGTGGTACTGAAGAAATTAAAGAACATAAATCACTGGAACAGTATTGAAAGGGCCCAGAAAAAGACCACATAGACATCACCCACTGATCGTTGAATGGGCCTTCTAATGTAATTTCATCTTCAAAACAAAGAGCCTTTCTACCCGTGTTAAACCATGTTTAAATATTAAAAACAGGGTACTAAATAAGGAAGTCACAAAAATGAAAATGAAATACAGTAAGCTATGTAGAGAATTTTGAGTTTCCAAAATTATAGAGAAAAAATATTTATTTATTTATTTATTTATTTATTTATTTATTTATTTACTTATTTACTTTTTTATCTATCTACAGGTTGTAGGAGGAGAGCACAGAAAGTTACTTGAGAGTGGATCGTAAGTGTCAGTTTCTCAAGTTCAAAGGAGTCATAGAAATGGATGTAATAGTTGTTGCACATCATTGGGAAATAATTAATACCACCAAACACTATCCTTTAGATGAACTAGACCAGTCATGCCTGCCAATATTTTCATTAAGCTAAACACAAGTTCTTGTTGTTGCCAACACACTCCTTAAACATACGGATTATACTAACTTTCTCCCCTTGCTATCTACTACATTCCTCTCAAATAGTGAAAAAAAAAAAATCACCAAGATCTACCACTCACCACTTAAATGTTAATCCTACAACAATGAGAAGTCTTCATACTATTATAGCAAAGAGAATACTGTGCATGAAAAAAGGACTTTATCTCCAAACAAATAAAATTTGAATATACTATGCACTTTACTAATAATATAAATATTGAAGTGTAGTGGGTAGCCATTCCAGCTTTGATCTGGAAGTTCCAACCCCCAATGAGGCTTCGGTAACAGTCATGTTATGCAAATGATTTCATTTACAGTGAATATCCTCAGTGGTAAACATTAAGATGTATCAAAATAAATATTATCTTTTCACAACGCCACAATCTCAGTATAATCACAAGAAATATAATAAATTCTGTGTTAGTATGTTCTCTAGAACAGCTGACATGTATTCCTTAAGATGGTCAAGGTCACAGATAAAACACAAATTTCACAGGCTGGCAGCTATTGGAGTGATATAACAATTAAAAGCAATATGGCAACCTCATTGCATGCTGTAACAAATAGAATATATCAATAGAAAAACTGGTTGGCATTACATATAAAGTATGAAATTTGCTGTCTAGCAACATTGTAAAGCCTGATTCCTAAGTTGGGACGAATGTACCATAGAAATAAAAGTTGTGAACCATGGAGGAACCTGGGCATGAGGTAAACAAGGATTTCTCCATACTATGTTTCATAAATTTTCTATAACTCCATAATTATCCTAGATGTATATTTTGAGAAAAATGTCATAACTTCTCCAGATCAAAAGAAATTTGGAATGTAATTGTAAAGATAAACTAGAATACAGTTTTTTTCCAGCCCACAATTGTCTGCAATTCTAATTCCAAGGGATTTGACCCTTGCTTTTGTCTTCTGAAGGAAATCTATATACATAGTATTCTTATATACATTAAGGAAAAGCTTTCACGTGTGTGTGTGTGTGTGTGTGTGTGTGTGTGTGTGTGTGTGTGCAATAAAACTAAGTAATTATTTTAAAATCTGAGAAGAAATAACAGGCACATCTACAAAAATAAAATTTTAACTCACAAATTGAATTTCATGATTTGATTTAACAAATTGTGATTCTATATGCACATAAACAATCAAGTAATTAATATAAAATCATATCAACTGGGCATGGTGATGCATACCTTTAATCTTTGCACTAGAAAGAAAGATACAAGTAGATCTCTGTGAGTTCACCATGTGCCTGTTATTAAACAACAAATCCTAATCTCTCCTGGACTACATAGTGAGACTGTGACAAACAAATATGTCATGTAGAAGTGATCAAATAAAAGATTTATAATCTGAAAACAAAACAAATGATTTTACTTCATGAACACAACTATAAGAAAGCTATAATATATGAAAGAGGAGAACAAGTAAGAAATTAATGGTCAGTTCTAATGGGTTGGAATTTTCCTCCAACTTAAAATATTAAAGCATGATTCCTGAATTCTCAACATGCTGATGTTTGGATATTTGAAAGGCAATTAGGTCTTGAGTGAAAACCCTTAATAATGACATTAGTGCCCTCATACAGTATCAGGTTTGATTTTTGTTTTTGTTTTTGTTTTGTTTTGTTTTGAGAAAAAAAAAACTGCAAGGGTCCCAGACTCATCTGGAACTCACTGTATAGTGAAGGTAGTCAAGGACAACCTTGAAATTCTGATCCTACTGCCTTTACGATCTCTTTTGAAATTAATGACCATCACATTGAAGAGTACTACATCAGTGAATAAATTGTGACAGAATATAATTCAGGCCATATCATATAATACAGGAAAACTAGAAAGATGGATTCAAGAATCCATCATACGAGCAATAAGGACAAGAAAGAAGGAAGGATGATCATATTCCATACAGAGTTCATGAAAAATACTATGAATGGTATCCTAGTTAGGATTACTATGGCCGTGGTGAAATGGTATGACCAACAGCAACTTGGAGAGGAAAGGGTTTATTGCTTAAACTTCCATATTACTGTTTGTAATTAAAGCAAGTCAGGGCAGGAACTCAAAACAGGTCAGGAACCTGGAGGCAAGAGGTGATCAGATTCCATGGAGGGGTGGTGATTATTGGCTTGCTCATCATGGCTTGCTCAGCCTACTCTTGTGTAGAATCCAGGACCACCAGCCCTGGATGGTACCACCCACAATGGGCTAGGTCTTCCTTCATCAATCACAAATTACAAAAAATGCCTTATTGCTGTGGGATGGTCTATATGTCAAATGTGTTGCTGATTGGTCAATAAATAAATCACTGATTGGCCCGTGGCCAGGCAGGAACTATAGGTGGGACAAGGAGGAGAATAGAGCTGGGAAGTGGAAGGCTGAGTCAGAGAGACACTGCCAGCCGCCATCATGACAAGGAAGATGTAAAGTACCGGTAAGCCACAAGCCACGTGGCAAGGTATAGATTAATAGAAATGGATTAATTTAAGCTGTAAGAACAGTTAGCAAGAAGCCTGCCACGGCCATACAGTTTGAAACCAATATAAGTCTCTGTGTTTACTTGGTCGGGTCTGAGCGGTTGTGGGACTGGTGGGTGAGAGAGATTTGTCCTGACTGTGGGCCAGGCAGGAAAACTCTAGCTACACCTTATAGCTGGAATTTATGGAAGCATTATTTTTTTTCAATTCGGGTTCCTTCATTTCAGATGATTCTAGCTTGTGCCAGGTTAGCATACAACTGTCCAGCACAGACAGATGCCAAGGATTTCTAAAAATAATTAGAGAACAATTTAAAGTAAATTTGTATAAGTATGCAAAAATAGTGTGTTTGCAAAATAAATCAAGACAAAGTAACATACATGAATGATGACGCAGTTGGAATTTCAACTTAGTGTGGTCATTTTAGTGCTGTTTTCTAATAAGTGGTAGAACAGGTAACTGGACATGAGAAAGAGCAGAGAGGGATAACCAGCAGTGCCGTTCATTATCACATTGGAATCTACAGCACACTGTGCCGTGCAAAAGGAGAAAACATTTAGATCAAATCATCTTAGAATATTGTTTCTAAGATTAAAGCCAGCACTATCATCAATAAAAGGAAATTCTGAAATCACATGGAACTATGTCTTTTGATTATATAGTATTTCATAATGAATTCATTTTAGAAAGATTCCTGGAACATTCCCTCAAGTATTTCAAACCTCATCAATGTTACTTTCCAAAAACCTATCAGTTACTGGAGCAATTATGAGAGATATCAGAAAATATTTTGAATTAAGTGGAAACAGGAGTACAATATATTGATATCTATGGTGTGTAAACAAGTAAAGAGAAAGCATAATAAGGATAAATCAAAAATGAACAGAAAACAAACAATAGAGGTAAAGATCAAACAGGGAGGGGAGGGAAGAGAAGGATAAGGGAGTGGGAATATGAGGAGGAACAGCTAAAACGAAGGTCATTTGAGGGATCATATGGAAACTGAATACAGTAAAGGTTCTTAAAATGTATAAATATATGAAAGAAATGTACATGGAATCAACAAATAATGGATGAGACAAAGTCCCACGTGTACATTTCTTGGTATCAAATGAAACATGCAGTGACAAGAATGAGTGACATCTAATAAAATTGTTGGACAAAGGTTTGCCCATTGAAACTCCCAAACAATCCAAGTACTGCCAGGGATATTGGTTGAATTCCATAAACTGAAAATAAGGCCCTATTGCTGAAAACAATGCCTACCTAACTCATTGAACACAGAGAAATTGAGCTGGTGCCTACCCCTACTGACTAGTGTTCATGGTCCTGCAAGGTTCTCTGCACTTTACCAAAGGAGAAAAGTAAACACCACTCCAGCTATAAAGACTTTGATCTACAATGGTGATCTTCTTGCAAGATACACTGGTGCAACAGTGGTACAAAATTTGTAGGAGTAACCAACCAGTATCTGATTGGAAGTAAGACACACTTCTTGAGAAGGAACCGTGGCCAACAACTGCTTGCATAGCCAAGAATCTGAGACAAGATATACTGTAGACCTATGGGAAAACCAAATGCTACTATTCTGCTAAAGGAACATATCAATAAAATGTCCCCTAACATTATTATGCTATACTCATAGATAAGTGTCTTGCTCTGTCGTTATCAGAGAATCTTCCTTCTGAAGTGTATGGGAACAAATACAAAGAATGAGAGCCACAATTTCTCAATGTCCAGACAGTGAGTAACATTGGAACACACAGTCCTCTAAGAGATATTTCCACCAAATCCCACCTCATGGGGCTCAGGGAACTCTGTAGAAAAGGATGAAGAAAGATTTTAAGATCCAGTGGGGATGGAACACACTAAGAAAGGTCACTAAGACATCACATGAGCGAAACACATTTGAACTACACTGTGGTTGCAAATGTAAAGACAGCATGAATCTAAACTAGATAAAGTTGTAGAGTGGGGAAAGGAAGTAGAAACAAGCCCTCACCCCTAAATAAGAAACCATCTCCAATTGATAACTGCTTCGGATGAAAACTTGGTTTTCTCTACTGACATCTCAAGGGTATATAAACCACACTTCAAGCAGGCCCCATGCCCATCATTAGATGAACAGCACAAAATGAACTCCATGGTATTTTTAGAGTTTTTGTTTTGATTTGTTTTGCTTTTTGTTGTTGTTGTTCTGTTACATAATGCTTATTCTGAGCTCTTTTTTCCTCTATAGTTCTCCTGCTTCTATATTATGGTTTTGTGTTTTTATGGGAATTGTGTGTGTGTGTGTGTGTGTGTGAATGTGTTATGTCTCTGCATTTATCTGTGTTTCATATGTTTTTCTTTAACTTTTTCATTCTGTTTGTTTTGTCTTACTCTGTTTTATCTTCAATTTTATCTTATTTTCTACTATTATTATTTTAGATGCTTGCTTATCTTCTAATGAGAGATTAAAAAAAGGATGAGAATTTACACAGTTGGGGAAGTAGGAAAGATCTGGGAGGAGTATGGGGAGAGGAAATCATAATGAGAACATATATGAGAAAAAAATCTACTTTCAATTACCAAATAAATACTAATAAGAAGTAAAAAGGTGATAAAGTTCAGTTATACTGCTTAAAAAATAAAAAAAGGGGTACATCACCAAGATCCTACTGCTATTATAGGAGTAAGAAAAGATCTTTAAAGTTTGTTCTTTGAAAGTTTTTTTTTTAATGTTCCTATCATGAATTTTAATCATTTTCTTTCCCCTTTCTCATCTCTTATCCACTTCCTCTCCCACCGACTGTTTTTCCCAATAATTCCTCTTCCTGCATTCATGCTTTCATTTGGTATGTGGTTTGAGTTTAATTAATAGGACATTTTGATCATGTCTTTTAGTTCAATTGGTTTGAAACAAATCAGATAGACATACTATCTAAAACGTGCATGCAATTAAACTTCAGAAGAAGTGGTGTCTTAACATACATCTACATTTAAAATTTTACTTGTAATTTACACCTTTTTTTGTTGTTGTTTTTGGTTTTTTTTTTTTTGTTTGTTTGTTTGTTTTTTCGAGACAGGGTTTCTCTGTGTAGCTTTGCGCCTTTCCTGGAACTCACTTGGTAGTCCAGGCTGGCCTCGAACTCACAGAGATTCGCCTGGCTCTGCCTCCTGAGTGCTGGGATTAAAGGTGTGCGCCACCACCGCCCGGCTGTAATTTACAACTTTTAAAGAAAGCAACATGCCATGATGCAGACTTAATTTTCATTGGCATCCTAACAAGCTCAAGAACCATCTGGGAAGGGAGTCTCAATGAGGTACTCTCTAGATCAGCCTGGGAAGGGAGTCTCAGTGAGGGATGCTCTAGATTCAGCCTAGGAAGGGAGTCTCAATGAGAGATTGTCTAGATAAGTCTGGGAAGTGAGTTTCAATGAGGGACTCTCTAGATCAGGCTGGGAAGGGAGTCTCTATGAGAGATTGTCTAGATCAGTCTGAGAAGGAAGTCTCTATGAGGAACTCTTTAGATTAGCCTGGGAAGTGAGTCTCAATGAGGGACTCTCTAGATCAGCTTGGCCTGTGGGTTTCTCTTAAGAAGAAGTAATGAAAATATTAATTTTCTTCCCAACCCACAGAAAAGGGCATAGAAAAAAATGTCTCCTTTAGCATAATTATTATGCTATTATGAAGACCTGCACAGCTCAGAAAGGGAGGGTGAGTACTATGTTAAAATACAAAACATATTTCAACAATGTTGGGATTGTCTTAGAGCTGTAGAGCTCTCTTAATACATAAAAATCAATTTTGGTATATATTTCTAAACATACATGGTGATAAAAACACATCACAAAACTAAAAACCTATTCATAATTTAAAGCCAATAAACCTCATATAATCAGGACTTTCTTACTCACATAAAGGTTAACCATGAAATATCTACTTTTAGTATCACAATGAATATAACATTTAAATAATAACGGCTAAAAGCTTTCATCCAAAGGATTAGGAACAAGATGGGGTACTTGGTTTAATCATTGTAAAACTAAACACTTAATGAAAATCCAAAGTATGAAACATAAAATGAGAGATAAAAGTCATATATTTTTAAAAAGAAGAGGTAAAGTTATAGATACTAGCAAATATCATTACTGTGTATGCTAAAGTTCATAAGGAATTATTAAACCAGTTATGGAAACAATTATGGAAAATTCGAAATTCCAGAAACCAAAGATCAAAAGACATAGAATTATTTATTCTATTTATACTAAAAGTTAAGCAATGAAGAAATTAAAACTAAAATTTCATTAAATGGCATCAAATAAAGCATGAGGAATTTAAGAAAACATGTGTAAGACATATAGAATGCAATCTATACATTTTTTCAAAATGAATTTAAGAATTATTGAATAAATTAAGAATAATATCAATGCTGTTATATAATAATTATCATTATTTTGTTCTATATCATATATTATCTTAACTAAAATTCTAGAAATTGGCACAATGAATCAGAATATTACAAAGCTACACAGAGAAACCCTGTCTCGAAAAACCAAAAAAAAAAAAAAAGAATATTAAATAATATATACAAAACTGTTTTAAGTGAAATCCTCAAAAAGATATGTCCTACATTATTATAAAGAAGAACCTGGGGCCTATGCAGGGACACTTTGCTCAGCCTGGGTGAAGGGAGGAGGGGACTGGACCTGCCTCCACTGAATCTACCAGGCTGAGCTGAATCCCCAGGGAAGTCCTTGCCCTGGAGGAGATGGGAACTGGGGTGGGTGGGAAGGGGGAAGGGCAGGGGGGCGGAGCAGGAGGAGGGAGGACAGGGGAATCTGTGGCTGACATTTAAAATTAAATTAAATTATAAAATTAAATAAATAAAATGAAAAAACAAGAAAACAAACAAAGCCTCAAAATTAATATGAAATGCCAAATTTCATACAACAAAATTACACTAATTTATTAAAGTAAACAAGAGACAAGTATTATCAATGATCACTAATATTAGTTAAGTGAAAAAAACAATGAAGTAGAAAAATCCACTGACAAACTTAAAGAGAAAATTTAAATAGCAAACTAGCAAGAACAACTCAAACACTGACAGCAATACAAGAGTGAAACTCTATAGGAAATTTTGGTGCTGTAATATTGAAAACACAATATGTTTCTTTTTTAATTGTATGAAAGATAAATATATCTAAATAATACTAATAATTAATTGAATAAATAAAAATTTCCATTGATTATAAAAGATAAATTCATGGAAATTTCTGAATTATACCAAATATTCATTAATAGATCATGTAAGCACTATGTGTAACATACATGTTATATATATGCAATATATAATACATATGTGATATATAATAATATGTATATAATATGTGCTGCATATATATGCAACATGTGACATATTTGTAAATGTTATATATCCATATATATTACTCAAAGAATAGGAAGAGTATCTTGCCAATATCTCATGAGATCAGTTATATCAGAGATAATTTTAGTATCAATAACAGATATTATGAGAAAGAAAACTTAATTTTCCACATCTATCTTCTTCATGAATATACTTTTAAAATAATCTAAAAATACACTTGTAAATTGAATTTATTAAACAATTTATTAAACAAAATCACCTGAATTATTTCTAAAACATTAAACATTATCTAAATAAAAGAAGATATTTGCTCTTCTGGAGCCTAAGTTGAGCAAGTAATATAAAAATATCAATTATTTTCAAGTTTAAAAGTAATTACAAACCATCTCAATCAAAATGATATATATATGATTATTTTCAAGATAATAATTTTGTGATCATAGTTGTTTGAATGTTACTATAGAAGATAATTGTGCCAAATGATCAAAATAAATACATAGAGTAACAAGTAACATGGCTTAAGCTATAACAATTTAGATAGTTTGCTATTAGAACTATGATACGTCCCCTAAATTCCTGTATTCTGCTCTATTCTATGGCAGGACATCTTTCTGTCTTGAAGCACAGTCCTATTGCCCAGGAAAACACCACTGTAACACTGGAAAGGGAACAAAATAAAAAACCCTGTTCCTTTATAAAAGACACAACTATAGATTGAGCCTATGACTACAGACAGATTGAAAACAGTGGACTGAGATGACTATGTGCTTAAGTGTTACCACTATGGAGTACGGCTTGAGTAAATAAAGGGATATCTCACTGATGTGAAAAACGTCTCATTTACAAGTATTTTATTTATTATCACTATGTTTTGTGGATTACAAGGCATGGTGAACATGTGGAGGTAACAGGACAAATTTCTGGAGTCCAGGGTCCCTCAGGACCAAATTTAGGTCATTGTGTTTGTTACCCAGCACGTGCTTTCATGCCTGCTGATACATCTCACCAGCGTAGACAAGGTTTTTCAGTGCTCTAAAAAGAAGTTACAAGTAAGGAAAGGCATTAGCGGTATCAGTATAAACTCATGGGGCTTTGTTTGTTTGCCTGTTTGTTTAATTGAAAACAGGTTCTTCTCTCATACAATACATCCTGCCAACAGGTTCCCCTCTCTCCACCCCTCCCGGGGCCCCACCCCTTCACATTTCCCTTGCTTCCACTCCCCTTCTGTCTCCCGTCAAAAGAGAGCAGACCTCCAAGAGACAATAACCAAATACAGCAAAACAAAATACAGTAAGACAAGGCAAAAGCCCTCACATTGAGACTGGATAAGGCAACCCATTGGGAGTGAAAGTGTCCCAAGAGCAGGCAGAAGAGACAAAGATACACCTGCTCCCACAGTTAGGAGTCTCACAAAAACACGAGGCTAACAACCACAATACCTATGCAGAGGACCTGGTGCAGACCATTGCAGGTGCTGTGTTTGCCACTTCAGTCTTTTGTGAGCCCATGTGAGTCCTGCTTAGCTGATTTGGTGGGCCATGTTCTCCTGATGTTCTCCATTCCCTCTGACTCCAACAGTCTTTCTGTGCCCTTCACAGGATCCCAGAGCTCCGAGGGAAGGGACCTGATTGGGGACCCTCTAGTTAGGCTCTGCATAATGTGAGGCTGAGGGTGTCTGCACTTGCTTTCATCTGCTGCCGGGAGAAAGCCACCCTGATGACGACTGGACAAGGCTCTGATGTATGGATATAGCAAAATATCATTAGAAAACATTTCATTGATTTTTTTTTGACCAGTCCTGTTTGGTTCTACTCTGGGTCTCTGGATTGTCCGGTCTCAGGGTTCTGGTCATGCAAACAGTGTTGGCTATGGGCTCCGTCTTGTGAAGTAGTGGGCCTCAAGTTAAATCAGACGTTGGTTATCAATTCTCACAAGCTCTGTGCCACTATTGGTCCAGCGCATCTTGCAGGCAGGACAGATTATTGGTCAAAGGTTTTGTGGCTTGATTAGTATTCATGTCTATCTTTTAATAACCTGCAGAGTACCCTCCCGCACTAACTAAGAAGCTAGAACATAGGAGTGAAAGCTCCATGCAGACACCAGCTCTTCAAGCCAAGCAAGGCTCTTTGTTTCGGAAATGGGTTGCATTCCATTGAGTTGTTGGCCTAGGGGACCCAATGAAGATCACCAAACAACCCGAGTTGATGCTACGAAAGAAAATTCATAGTTTTTAATGTATGTACTGATTAAAACAGAAACAGAGAAGGTGTGTGCATGCGGGCAAACATGTGTGCATGCGTGTGTGTGTGTGTGTGTGTGTGTGTGTGTGTGTGAGTGTGTGTGTGTGTGTGTTTCTGTCTGTCTGCTTTGTCTTTGAGAGGATCAAGAAATATTTATATCCCAACAGTATTGAGTACATCTCATTGCCTTCATTTCTTGATTTCTAAATTCCATTCCCAATAAAAAGAACTAAGATTCCACAGAAAACCCTCTGATACCAGAGCTGGAGTAGACATTAACACATTATCTTGTATTAAGGCTTTAGCAGTGGAAAGTTAAAAAGAGTTCATGGCATGATGAAAGCTTATTAAACGGCTATGTAAGGAAACTTGAAGGCACTCTCCAAAATGCTAGACCTTGGAAAACTTGAGTATTAAAATAAATAATCATTATTTGAAATTATAATGTGTAAGCAAAAAGTAACTTCATGAGTCCCTACTGAAATAAATGCTATGTGCTGTTTCTGTGATTCTCATTTCTCACCTAGAAACGTCAAAAATGTGTCCCCTTTAGTTTAATTGGGACAGGATGATTATTTTGTGTTTTGTAAAAGTACATGCAGTCTTGTGGCATTCATATCATATTACCTTGTTAAGGTCAAAATAGTCACTGTGTATCTTCAAATAATATACTAATAAATTTTTTAAAAGAATGATATTTCTAGAAGGCTAGTAAGTGTTTTATCTCAGAAAGATGTAGCCAGTGGTATTTGTGGAGTAACTAGTTATTAATTGAATAACAGAGGTAGAAAAGAGAGACAAAACATACAGTTTAGTGGCCAATGTTCTTTTTAGTAATTAACCTTAAAATTCACAAGATAAAAAGAGTTGATGAGATGTGAAATGTCTATCAAGTGATCATTAAAAAACAATATAGCACACTGATATTGAACTACACATTCACCTTTCTTCTTCTTTTTTTATTAAAAATTTATTTTTAATACAATCTATTCTGATTTTGGTTTCTCCTTCCAGAGGTCCTTCCAGATCCTCGCCATTTCCCCACCCACTCAAATTCATAACCCTCTCTCCTTAGATACATCCAAACAGACATCATCATCATCACCCTCATCCTCATCATCTAAAAACAAGCCAAAAGAGAACAAAACCAACAAAGGAAAAAAAAAAAGAGCCAAAGATAAATCGCAAGGAACACACACAGCCACCGAGACACACAAATTTGCACAAGCAGGAGGCTTTAGAGAAAGGGTATGGGACAGTAGGGCAGAAGGGCCAGCGCTGTACTGTTTGGAGAGAGAAAAAGAACTAAAAAGAGGAGGCGAGGAGAGTGTGGAGGTCAGAGAAAGAAGGGAGAAGAAAGAACAGAGCACATGGGCATATGTGTATGGAAATAGCATAATGAAACATTGTTTTCAAGATCAAATGAGCACAGCGGGACTTGATGTATGTAATCATACATGATTATATACATATATATGACTACATAGGATATATATTTGAGGTTATGAATTTGAGAGGGAGGTGCAGGACATTGGAAGAGGAGGGCTGAGAGGGAGAAGGGACAGAAATGATGTAAATACAATACCCATGTATGAAAGTCTCAAAAAATTTCAAATTTAAATTTAAAAGTATGAATAAAAAGAATTAAAGAATCCAATGGGTCAGCTGAGATAATATATAATAATAAATGTGAAAAAGCTAAAATGAATAAATACATTTTAAAAACATTGACATACAAGCCCCAAATTTTATAAATTAAATATAATTGTAACAGGAAGTGGTTTTAAGTTAATATGTTGATTAGTTACTTAGTAAAAGTGTGAGTAAATTATTTCAACTAAGTGAATTTACAAAATGCACTCACATTCGAGTGAGTTTTCTAATCGCTTATCTCATCATTTATATCATCCCAAATCTAGACACAAGAAAATTCGACAAGTTTTAAAGTAATTCAAGAAATAGGAATGTTTTACAATCCCTTAAGAAACCATTCTGATATTCCCCCCTCAGCTCAAGTTTACCTTAGTAACTTTTTATATTCTCTTACTTCCTTCATTTTATGATCAAAGTGAATTCATGAATCATTTTTTTTAGATGAGGATGGAAGCATTGTTTCTCAGTGACCTCCTTGGTGTGACATTCTTCCCTTTCTGGTTCATCCACTCATTCAAAACATTTTCAGAATTTCAGTAGTGTTGGCTCCTGGAAAATATAAGTTTGTAGGAGGGTAGAGGGTTTCAGCGTCTGACAGGATTTAAAATAGAGTTCTCAGTTGTGAAGTATTCTGTTGATGGAGAAAGCTGGGCTTTTCCCCTTCTGGTCAGCAAAGCAAATTAGAATGGTGTTGAAATTATATCTGTCTTGTCATCCCCTGGCAGGATACCTCTTGAGAGGGCCTTCTGTTCCTCCCATTTCTTGGCAGCCTCTTCCTTTGGGATGTCTGGAAATAATGGAACTTTCAAGACTAAATAATGGAGCCTGGCAGAGCTTCTGTAGTTCTGACTTACAGATCTAAATCATATGTTTGCATCAGGTCATTTCAAGTAAACTTGAAGCACTTGAGTTGAAGCCTGAAATATAACTGCTTAGCCCCAGCCCTCGGTTTTGTCAGCTCTCTTCACGGCTGCAAGTTCATCTAGAAAATAGAGATTGTAGCATTCTGTCAAATGATTCTCCTGTTTTAAAAGTGAGTAGGGCTTCACAAACTAGGTATGCAAAAATAAAATATCCAGACACAAGATTTGGTACCCATCATTGAAACCAGATGCATAGTTTTAAAATGGGCAAAGGGAGAGGATCTGCTTGTATATGATTTTGTTCCATTCCTCAAAAGCTTGACAGAAATGGGAGCTTATGCTGACTTCAGGGGGAGCAGTTGGCCTTTGACTCTCAAGTCCACCTTTCCTGTGGTAGCATGGATCTACACCAGGAACCTGTGTAAATCAGGCAAATGGGCTACCACTGAGCTACTGCCCCAGCCAGAAGTGCTAATTTCTGATGCAGTTCCATTGGTCACAAAGCCAAGTAGAATCCATTTTAACATCTATCACTGTCAGTGCGACTCATGTAATGTTCCTAAATACAAGTCTCTGAATGTTCAATCTCTGGCAGAAATAATTTGCATATCAAAGGCTGAGGCTTACATTTTATCACTAATTTCATCACTGAGGCAAAAGATTTCAGTCATGTCATTTTTATAATGAGTTCATTAAAGGTTTGATGGCAGTGCTGTTTTAGTCATAAAAAAAAATACACCTGTATCAACTGATCATGCTTACAATTGCGTCTTAAGCTAAAGTGTGTTGTGTGCATCCAAGTATACAAGGTCTTAAAAGGGGCAAAAATAATCATTGGTTACAAATATGCAGTCCTTTCATTGATTTAGTTTTTCAATGTCTTTACTTGAAAATTAATCTTTTGTACTATTTTATTGCAATATACATGCATATGTATGTATATAGACAATATTAAATTATTATATATATGATATGTATTATATATTAAATTATTGCAGTGTTAAATGCATATATATATATAAACACTGCAATAATCTAAGGTGTATAATTTGTCTGTGCTAAATAAGTTATACCTTTTCTATGTGAATAGCACTGATGTCTACCTGCAGAACTTCACTGTGCCAAAGGTAAATCACAGCCATTCTGCAATTACCCTCCATCTTGTTTTCTTCCCAGAGTTATTGATAAGTGTGTCTCTTTCCTTCCTCTCACTCATTGACTAAACGGAAGTGTTTCTTCTTATCTTGACACTGGGACAGGTGAGGAGATTCAGTGTGGTTCAAGAATGACACATCAGGTCCCTCTTCCCATGTTCCCTACCCTCCCTTGCTCCAAGGATAGGTCAGTAAGCAGAGAGCACACACAGTGAGGGGGAAAGCAGGCACTTGCCACAGTAGTGCTTATGACTTAAGACTGGCTTGTTTATTTTCTAGCAACATACTTTTAAATAAAATAGGGAGAAAGATAATGTAAGTTCTAGGGTAAATTTGGCATTTTATGGTGGCAATGTTTTAAAATAGTCTTCCTTTAGAAGGTAAATTTTAGAAACCTAGTATTTTACAAGAAGTTTTCAGTTGACTTTGAAAGAAAGACTGAAATGTTTTGACAAATGATTTAGTGGCATCAGCAGAGGGAAGGAAATCGGGAACTTTCAATTCTATTCCTGTATAGTGTGACTTCCTGTGTGGGTTTAGGCAAATCATTTACTGTTTGCTGTGTTACATATTGGGGAGCTATTGTTTCTCAGAATGACTAATGCACTGAAATCTTCTGGGTTCAAGTGATGTAAAGAATATTCATATTGCTGAACTTTATGTATCAAGTGTAATAACCTACTTTCTGAATGATTAATTGCTCAGCTTTTCTCAACATGACCTTTATGGGTGGCCACATTGACATCCTTACAAACCACTTCTGAAGGAGCAGTCTTTGGCAAACACTGATCATATCACTAACAAACAAGATTTCACATGTGTTTTAAAAGAGAGACTACTTATACATGATGTAAGAATACTCTTCTCTCCCACCCCACCTCCTTCTCATCCCTCCATCTCTTTGTCTCCCTCCCTCTATCCTCTCCCCTCCTCCTTTCTCTGTCACTCTGCCTTTTTCTGTTTGTCTTTGTCTCTTCTGACACACACACATCACACACACACACACACACACACACACACACACACACACACACACACACACACACACCGACCGAGAGAGAGAGAGAGAGAGAGAGAGAGAGAGAGAGAGAGAGAGAGAGAGAGAGAGAGAGAGAGAGAAGTTTAATCTCACCTTTCAATATCAAATTTCCTTGACAAATTTCACAATATCAAGTTCCCTTGATAAATTTCACAATATCAAGTTTCCTTGACAAATTTCACAAAGGTTTCTCTCTGTGTCTACTCATTCTCCTACTTTCTATTTACACATTCATAGTATCTAGTGTGTCATAATCTTTACACAGCAATTTGGTAAAATAACAAAATATTTTATTTCAAGTTGACCTATACCCTTATTATCCATCCTAATGTATTTATTGCATATTAGTAGAAAATAATTTGAAATCTTTTATTGAAAAATGTTTAGTAGAAGACAAAATATAAATAACACAGTATAATGATCTATATATGACCACTGAAATCTTTCATAAGCATTATAATTGAGAATAAGATAAAGCATATATAAACTACTATAATCACATTATTATCATGGAATTTATTCATTGATTATTAAATGACTTTAATATCTAGTATAGTCTCACTGATTTTCTAAGTACTGTGAATAAAAAACAAACATAGTTTCCCCTGCAAACATTCACAAATAAAATCTGACATGGAAGGTGGAAATACATTCTTATGAGAACCGTAAAAAGCCTAAGTAATATTAGGATGAAGACTATGTAGAATGCAAGATAAACTAGTTAATGCTATGGTAATAAACACTCAAACTCTGAGTCTTTACAATAGATACGCTGCTTGTCACTCACACTGGTCACCTCCAGTAGTGAGTTACAGTTCTTTGTATGGATGGCAAGTTTCTCTCTGCTGCAGTCCTCATCAGGTACCCAGGAAGACAGAGGGAACATTGCATAGATACTTTTCTGGGACTGCGCAGCTGTTTTCATTTGCACCTTTGACCCAAGGATGTTGCACAGACTCTGCTGGGTTCAGGGTGGAAAGGAAGTTCAGTTGTCACCCTGCCCAATGCCAGTTTCAGCACAGACCAAGCTCAAGGAAAACATGCAGTGTGGAACAAAAGAGTGTCTACAGAGAGTTCTGGAGCTAGGCCAAGCTAGCAACTGCTCTTCCTGGTAAGTGGGAGGTAAGACAGCAGGAGAACCCAATCTGTGGACATCCGTGGGCACTGGTTTGAGGAAATTAGACATCTTGCTTTGGAAAGGTGATCATGCAAGGCTGGTCAAAAGCATGTGGAGTACAGTGACAGAGATATTCAGGAAATGCCATAGAAGCAGATAGCCTTCAGCCCTGAAAGCTATCTTACCATAATGATTTCACCTGAATGTAGGTGAGAAGAGCAAAAAGCAAAAGAATGACAGAATCTGTCTTATGCTTTTTGAAAAATCATTCTGTATACTAAGAGGAGAAAATTAGGGCAAAAGGCAAATATGTAAACAGAAGGTAAATTAGAAAATGACTTACAGTAAGTGGAAGAGATAATGGGGCTTTGGGATGAGATGTTGGTCAAGAAGATTAGAAGATCTCAGATTCTGTATGATATTTAAGGTATCACACACACAGGGAGACGTGTGCAAAAGAGGATCATTATTAGCATATATAGCAAAGAAGAAAATAAAAGCAAAGATTGCCAACATCCACATCCAGTCAATGCTAGTCCTGACCTTTAGAAGAGGCAGAGTATATAATTACACTTTACCTTCATCTATTGAATTTTCTTTACTTTCCAACATAAACTTTCATAACCTTTAACACCCAATAGTGAAGATACTAGAAAAATGTGGCCCTCAAATAAACATATTCTAAAAATGTAAATTAGAGAGAATTATAAACTACAAGTTGGAATATTTAAGGGGTACATTTAAAGTATATGGAAGTGTTTCCTTATGGAAAAGAAGGGTAAATTGAAGCTATAAGAAAATCAAATCAAGAGTGACCAAATCAACTCTTCACAAACATGTATATGAAATTTGTTCATTAGAACATTGGTTTTGATTCATTCAAGATATTATTGGATATTTTACTGTAGGCATTGAATTACATTAGAGAATCAAAGGAAAATTAGATAAAAGCGGAAATAAATGTAGCAAGCTCAGTGGAAGAACACACACTCAGTTCAAGGCAGAACTGCTTTCACGAAATGAAAAAGGATATTATATTGAATGACATAAACAAGAGGAAAATTGTTTAACAAATTCACAAGCATTTTCTTCATTGTATTCATCATTTGGAATTCTTACTAGATTATACTGTCCAACTTGAGGCTCCAAAACTGCAGACAGATAAGGAATTTTGAAGACTTTTCACTGCAGAATCACAATGACAGAAGATTAGATTCTAATGCTCATGAGAAAAGGCCACACAAAGGGAATTATTTGGTGGTTTAATAGTGACCTTTAAAATGACAAAGGAGTGGAAAGACTCTGTAACTGTTTTCTAACTCAGCTGAGAAAACTAAGGAAATAATTTGAAGTTATCATGCCAAGCTAGACATCAGTATAAAGTGAAGGTTGTTAGACACCCTGTGAAGTCATGGAGTTTCTTACCCAGGGGCCTTGGTCTTTAAAAAAGATCCATTTTCATCTGCTTAAATGACTGGGTAAATCCCCTTCATCCTTCTGATTCTCTCTCTGGAGAAACAGATTCCTTGACCTGGCTTAGCAATCCATTTCTAAGCCAAATAGCTTTCAAGGTCAGGAAGCATTCTAGTATAATTCACCTAAATAGATCCGGCTTCAACTTAAACCCATTTCCTCTTGTTCTGTCCTGGGTGGAGAGAAAGGAACATTTGCCATGAAGCTCCAATTCAGAATAGCTTGAATAACTCAAAATAGCAATTCTGTGTTCTATCCCTATTGTTTTTACGCCAAATGATGTCAAGTCCATCAATACATCACACATTTTGCCCACCTTTTATCCAGTTTCTTACAGTATGAATCTCAGTACTTCAACACACAGTGTGAAATCTCTGTTCTTCAGTGCAAGGGAACAAGTTTTGATTACATATCCATACCCTCAGACTTCTCTGATATTACTGAAGGGATCATGTTTCTGAGCTTTGAAAGGTGAGTCATCTGTTCATTGAACAGTCAACTACAATCATCACATCACAGAAGGTTGGGTCTTGGATTGGATTGCCTCTTTTGCTTCCTAAAACTGAACTGTGCATACTTCCTGGGTCAATTAGTCAAAAATCATTTTGCTTCCAATGCCAAAATAGAAATGTAAGCTAACTTTAAACAAAAATAAATAAATAAAGGGAATTCATAGAGTTAAGTCAGTAAGGAAGTGTGCAGATAAGTCCCTGCAATTAGAAAGCAAAATTAAACACGTTCTTGACTCTGCCTTTCTCTATACTTCAGATTCAAATTTTCCTCCCATTGACAGACCCAGGAGAATTTAATTCTTAAATATCTACTAAATGTGCCTCTTCTTCTCTTTTCTCAATTCAACAATCACCAATCTGTTCTTAATTATCTCTTACTCAGACTGATGCAAGTTCCTCATAAGTGATTCCTCTGCTCTTACTCTCAATTCTTCATTCATTTAAAATGCAAATTGCCTAATGCATCCTCTTTGGTAATCCTGCAATTGTTCTTATCACCGGCACAGGGAATACAAGTCCAAGATTTGAGACTATGCAACAATTTCAAGGATTAGTAGTACCTTTTAGTTTCTCTACTTGTGACTTCTCCTTACAATTATTTGCATTTTTCTTTATTTTTTTTAATATTTAGCATTGTCCTGGCATAGTGGTACATGCCTTTATTCCCAGCACTGAGAAGTGAAGGTAGAGGCAGGAAGACCTCTGGGAGTTCACAGCCAGACTGTTCTACATAGTGAGTTCCAAGACGTCCAGGGCTACATATAGAGACCCAACATCAAGAAATAAATATTTAGGATTGTTCATACTACCTGTTAGGTCTGGGATGCTGTCCCAGGTGGCTCTTCTTTCATTGTGAGCTTTCATGACACCACTCAAATTATATACTTCAGTTTAATGACTGTAGTGTGACTGAACTGTTGTTGTAGGAGTGACTTTTAGTACGATAACATGCACTAACTGTAAATTATAAAATAGACTTTGATTTTTCCCCCGTATGTGTTTTTTAGGTGTTTATTCTTTTTGTTTTTAGTGTGCTATTGTTTTGTTTTTGTTGTTTAAATCTTATTTTCACGATGATAATTATCTTCCCTCTACTTTAGTGGAAGACTCTGACTTCCCTAAGATTGATGTGAGTAATGGACTCCTTGAGATCTTGGTTCTCCTACTTTTCTCTCTTTTACTGTAAAGCAAAGAGTTGCTTGGCTGTAATAGTATTCTTGGTTGACAGTATTTTTTCAGGTTTTCCATCTAATCCTTTATCTTTTAAGGATTAAGGACAAATCAGTTGTCAGTCATTAGTCTTCCATTATTGGTGACTTGTTTCTCTATTGACAATTTACATGTTTTTCTCTTTGTCTTGCACTTTTGGCAGACGGAGTTTTAACTGAACTCAGTCTATTTGGAGTACTTTGTGTTTTCTGGACATGACTACCTGTATCATTCTCTTCTGTTTGTTTTTGTTTGTGTATTTGTTGTTTTCATTTTACAATGGTAGGCATAATATATAGCTCACTTATTTATTGTAGGAACCATAAAATATTACAATTTTATTTTTAATTTTTTTACTTTCATTTAAATTTTTTTCAGAATATATTTTTCCTTATTTTATTACTTTAATTTTTCAAAAGTTCATTTATATATAATTTACTTCAACCATATCCCCTCACTGCCATCTCTTATCTCAACTCTATTCCTTATTCTCAACCAATTTCTCCTCCTATGTTCACATCTGTTATGCACATGTGTGTGTGTGTGTATTCCTGTGTATGTGTGTTCACCATTGCATTTAATTAGGTTTAGTTGCATGAACATGTCTTGGAAGGACATTATTTACTTGAGCAATGACAGCTGACCAGTGGCTATATCACTGAGGAAGACGGTTCCTATTCCTCTTGCAATGATTAAGATTGACTGCCTATAATTTCTCAGGGAGTGATGGATCCCTCTGAGTGTCTCTTCCATCAGTGATAATGTTCATGGCTATATCTTGTGTGGTCCTCATACCAATGACTATGGCTACTGTGAGTTCCAGTGTAGAACAATCATATCATGTCCCAAAGGCAGAGTTTCACAGCAACCCTACCCGTCCTTTGATTTCTTTCTGCTCTCTCTTCCACAATGTTTCCTGAATATAAGAAGGGGTGATAGACATATCCTATTTAGGCCTTAGCACTCAGCTCATCATTTTTAGCCAGTTACATATTTGTTCATTCACTCTTACCAGTTGAATGAAGAAACTTCTCATTGATCTATGGGTATAAATACAAGTATGCAGTTTTACAACGTGTCCACTTAGCAAAAAATAATGGTAGTACATTCCCCCTCTAGATTCTATGACCTTAGTATGAGATGGAGGTTTGCATTGCCAAACATGATTTCATTCCCGTGGAGTGGGCTTCAAATCCATAATTCTCATGCCACTATTGCATCAGTGAGCACGTCTTACTTGGCACGTTATTACTATTACTTGCAGAGAACACAGCTAGGTAAGACCTTTGATGACTTTTCTCCTCTTTCAGTCTACAAAGTACCCTACAGCAATGCGGCTCCAGTCCAGGCTGATTTTACCTCCTCTGCCCGATGGCTAGAGTATGAGTCATCCTTAGCAGTGTTGCCTTCTCATTTAGTCTTCTGTTTGTTCTACTCTCTACTGTTTGCTTTCTTAGCAGTCTCTTTGTTTTTTACTCCATCTATTGAATTCTTTAGCTCTATTTCAGTGTCTTTTGGTGAATGTATCATTGAAATCATGATGCTTCTTCATAATTTTAATTGTTCACTTATATTATTTTGTATCTCATGACATTTCCTTAAATAATTAGTTTAATTATTGTTTTAGCAATTGGACAATTTCCTTTTGCTTCTGTTATTATTTGGTTTTTTTTTTTTTTATTTGATTTCTGTTTTTTCTTTTTTCTTTTTTTGGACAGGGTGTCATGCAGCCCAGGCTGGCCTAAAACTCACCATTTAACTGAGGCTACCAGTTTCTTTCCTTGGAAATCATTTTGAGAAAGTGATTGTTTCTTAAAGACCAATTCCCTTAGCTTTTTCAACAACCCTGTGCCCCTATGTTGATATTTCTATGCCTGGTAAATCAGTTATCTCTACCAATGTGATAGGGTAGCTTACAAGTCAAAGAGTTTTTCCTAGTTATGTGTTCCAGGCTTACAGTTAAGCTAGATTAGCCTGAGTTCCAGTTGGACACTCTTGTGAATTTTCTATGTATCTTATTAAGTTGTAAGCTATGTTGATAATAACAATAGAGGTCTCAGTTGTCGAGAATGTAGCAGAAATCTTAAAAGGTCTTATTAATTAAATCAAACCTGAGGCCAGTTATTGGGGTCAATGCTGGTAGATCAGAGAGACAGAACAAGCCATAGCTACCTCACCTCGCCGGATCCTCAGCTGGTCTTGTCTCCTCAGACTGGAGGCCTCTGAGTTCTCATCCAGAATGGGTCTCAACTGAACTGCTGCTCGAAAGTCTGAAAGCTTAACCAGGCCAAATGCTTAACCAGCCAAATGCTTAACCAGGCCAAATGCTTAACCAGGCCAAATGCTGCTAGTTTCTGGTCCTCACACCTTATAAACCTTTCTGCTTTCTACTACCACTCCCTGGGATTAAAGGCTGCTTTCTGGGATTAAAGGCTGCTTTCTGGGATTAAAGGCTGCTTTCTGGGAATAAAGGTGTCAGTCACCATGCCTGGCTGTTTCCAATGTGGCCTTGAACTCACAGAGATCCAAAGGGATTTCTGTCTCTGGAATGCTAGGATTAAAGGCGTGTGCTAACATTTTCTAGCCTAAGTATCTTGTGGCTTTTCTGTTCTCTGACCCCAGATAAGTTTATTAAGGTACACAATATTTTGGGGAACACAATACCACCATATGCTGGTGTTGAGAGACACTGTATAACCAGATGATGTACAGCTCTCTTTGGTAGGGCACACTCACAAGCAACTCTGAACAGAGAATACAAGGTATGGTATGTCATCAATATCTATAAGTCACACAAGAGCCATTTTGTCTGGCCAGGTACTGCTGGTACAGCAAGGAAGATGGGGTCATTTTCTTGTGGTTCTGATGGGTGGGCCTCTCTGATGGGGCTCGATGTTTATATATCAGTGTTCTTAGTACAGGAGGGGTGTCAGTGTTTAAAGATTACACAGGAGACTTCATGTGGACTCTAGAGACTGAGATACTCAGAGAGGGATACTCATGTACTTTCTGGGACCATAGATGGTTAGCTATCTATATCTTTCAGAGCTAAACTTGATAAAACCTTCAAGTGCTTTATCGTGTCATATAATTTCTACCCAATTAACTTCTTAGAATATGCTCTGTGAATCTTTTTATTTACTAAAGAAGGATGGGGATGCTTGCTGGGGTTTCTACAGACCATAGCACTCGTATGCTTGGTCTTATGGGCTAAAATTTCCTTAGACAAGAGTAGATAAATTACCCCACTGATACAAGAAACTGGGTCTCTGGAGCTGCTGGGGGTAGCCAACCTAGTTTCTTGCTTCACAGGCCCCTAGAGAAGTCACACAACAAAATGTGCTGTACAAAGCTGCTTGTGAGTTTGAGATCCCATAGCCTTCATCTCAAATCTATATCTGATCCCTCTTTCCATGGAGATGAAGGTGGCATAGTTGGACTTCTATCATCCCTACAGTTTTGTATAACTTTATATTGACCCTACATTACTTGGAGTTGGGTCAAGTATTTCTTTTCTGTGAGCTTCAACTTCCTTAACCCTAAAAGGAATACTAATCTATACAGCTCCATGCTGTTACAAAGGCAGAATACATTGACTTACAATATTCACAGTACACAGATCTAAAAAAAGTGGATTTAGGTATGTGATGTGGGAAAGACACAAAGCAAAGCAGTGGATCTAGAGGTCCAATACTTCTGTCTGTGTGTGTGTGTGTGTGTGTGTGTGTGTGTGTGTGTGTGTGTGTGTAGAAAGGAGAAAGACAAAAATCTATGTATGTGTAATTTCTTATTCTCATCAAATTTCAGAATCTATTCATTTCACCATCAAGTGGAAAACAAATGATTATCTGTTTTTGGGCTGTACATGGAGTAGTAGAAAGTACTTTCAGGATAATATAATTTGCTATTCTCATTTTGGTATCTCAACACTTAGAAGGTTCATCTTCCTGGTCTAAATGTATCTGTGTCATTTGTCACAGCTAAACAGCAGGTGAGAACAAAGTTCCACGTTGTAACTTCTCTCACTAAGGGGAACTACCACAACTTGGAAAAAAAGTCATAATGACAGCTATAATTCTGAAAGGGCTGAGGAACAGGAAAAGGAACAGGCTTTGCCTTCCATCTCCAACATACTTGACTTGCACCTAATGCACACTGATCATCTAACTGCTCTTGCACTAGTATCTATCTGTCTTCCTATATGATATGACTTCTTGGGTAGGAGTCTGAAGAAGATGTTTTGTCCTGCTGACATTATATTCTGAGTCTGTAGCCTCTTTAATTTGTGCAACTGTATTGCCACAGTCCCCGTGGAAAAAATAGAAGACACGATATAATGTAATCCATAGTATGGTTTTGAATTGGTCACAGAAATATCACAGACTTAGAGAAATTTCATCCTGGTGTTTAAATGGTTGATCCTGTTCACTCTGAAAATGCTTTAAAAGGAAAGGGAAATGTTGCTGTTTGCCTCTACAATTTTTTTCTAAAGACTTAAGTTATTTAGTTTTATCATAGCAATTTTTTTTTTTTAAGTTTTAGCATCATGCTAAGTGCATTTCCTGATCTTTTATCTTCTTTCCGTTCAGGGCCATGGTGGAAAAAACATTGACTTGGAAATGAGGAAGTAAGGTTAATTCACCTTAGGGCACAACTATACTCTCAGAAAACTTTACCTTCAGAAAGAATCTTGTAGCAAGAGTCTTAAAAGTTGTTACTAATAAAATCAAACCCGGAGCCAGGTATTGGGGTGAACCCTGGAAGGTCAGAGAGACAGAACAAACCACAGCTAACCTCACCTGGCCAACTTCTCAGCTGGTCTTGTTTCCTCAGACTGGAAGCCTCTGTGTCCTCATATCTGAATGGCTCTCAGCTGAACTGTGCTGCCAGAAGCCTGGAAGGTTAACCAGCCAAATGCCTAACCAGGCCAAATGCTTAACCAGCCAAAATGCTTCCAGTTTCTGGTTCTCGTGCCTTATATGCCTTTCTGCTTTCTACTACCACTCCCTGGGATTAAAGGCTCGCTTTCTGGGATTAAAGGTGTGTGTTACCATGCCTGGCCGTTTCCAATGTGGCCTTGAACTCACAGAGTTCCAGAGGGATTTCTACCTCTGGAGTGCTAGGACTAAAGGTGTGTGTGCCACCATTTTTTAGCCTTTGTATCTAGTGGCTGTTCTGTCTCTGACCCCAGATAAGTTTATTAGGGTGCACAATGTTTTGGGGAACACAATATCACCACATTTTGAAGCTGAAAGAATGGGTGCTGATACCTGTGAAGCAGTATCCAAAGTTCAATTTTTTGGGGAAGATCCTTGGACCACAAGGAAATACAATCAAACGACTTCAGGAAGAGACTGGTGCAAAGATCTCTGTCTTGGGAAAGGGTTCAATGAGAGACAAAGCCAAGGAGGAAGAGCTTCGCAAGGGTGGAGACCCCAAATATGCCCATTTAAATACGGATCTGTATGTCTTCATTGAAGTCTTTGGACCCCCATGTGAGGCTTATGCTCTTATGGCCCATGCCATAGAGGAAGTAAAGGAATTTCTAGTACCAGATATGATAGATGATATCTGCCAGGAGCAGTTTCTAGAATTGTCCTACTTGAATGGAGTTCCTGAACCCTCTCATGGTCGTGGGGTAGTAGTAAGAGGACGAGGAGCTGCCTCTTCTCCTACAGCACCCAGTATTCCCAGGTGGTCTCCCATCCCAGTACTAACCAGGCCCGACCCTGCTTAGCTTCTGAGATCTCCCATCCAAGTACTAACAAGGCCTGACCCTGCTTAGCTTCTGAGATTAGACGAGATCGGGCGCGTCCAGGGTGATATGGCCATAGACCTAAAGATGGAAGTAATTTTAAGAAAATGACGCCCACATTCCTAAGAGGTGGGATAGGAGGGTTTTGGTCATTTAATGAGTTATGGATATTGTCATTGTTTATGATGGTTGGTTACAAGTTGTTAATTGTTAATGGTCAGGAAAAAAGCTGAACATGGAGATTAGATTCAGAGGTTTTGTTTAAAAAAGAAAGAAATCATTTTGTCCATAAAACAAGATAGGCTAATCAGATAGCATCCAAATGCATTAAACTGTAGACATTCCGCTCTTGTTACATCATAGTCTTCTTAAGAAGAAGAATAAAAATTCAATTTTATCTTGAGTAACCTCAACATTCTAGAATCTTCTCCTGTACCCTACTCACACACATATACAGGAAGAATATCAAAATATGATTTACTCGTTAGACTCATCAATTCCCAGGTCTCTTTCAAAACTCCTATTTTTGATATAAGAAAGGTCAGGGTCTGCTGAGACATGTCAGTAGCTTGGAGTGCCTGCTACTCTTATAGTGGTCTGGAATACAGTTCTCAGCACCCATGACTGGCAATCCACAACCACCTGAAACTCTTCCTGCTCCAGAAGGATCTGATACTTCTGGCCTGTGTGAGCACATGCACTCAATATATCATACCCACACACAAACACATACACATAGATATAATTTAAACTAATACAAATAAAGACATACATTCCCCCCCACACACACCTCCAGAGGTGATCTAAGATAGAGAGAGAAGTTTAAACTTCCATTTTGTTAAGGTCTATGAGCAAGATGTGACACTTTCCCTTCATCAGAAGTATAACGTGAATCTACGGATCACCCCTATCTTCTGAGAGACCATGTTAGAAACCTCCAGAGGCCAGAGGGCGGGAGTGAGGCCAGAGGGCGGGAGTGACGGGAAAACAGACAGGTTGTGCTAGCTTTAGTGTTGTTGTACTAATGATGGAAAATATAAAAGTCAGGCGGAGGTGACAGTGCTCTGAGCTGCTTCTTGCCCTTGTCTCTCTACTTGAGTCTACAGGACCTCTGACCTCTGCAGACTGCTGTTGAGTGAGGGGTTGAGCTGAAGAATAGCATGGACAAGACCCGCCCAGGAAGGGATGCTGCCTGGCTGGCTTTCCATCTCCCACAGGCCAGTGATGTTTCTTGGCTTTCTTCAGCTGTTGTGTTTTGTTTTCCATTACTTACCACCACAGAAAAGTCTTAAGATTTACTGACTGCGACTGATCTATTTATTTTTCCTCTAGAAAATCCACTCTCTTCTCTAAACTTTTGTTTTATAACCCTTGCCTCAGATTTCCTTAATCTTTCAATAACTTCTCACACAGAACCACATAAACAAAACCGCATTGCGTTTTTCATGCTCTCTTTAGAAAAGACCAGACTTAAACTTAGACCTGGCTTCAATCTGGAATAGTAAGTCTCTGCACTTGACTCAAATGTGCTAGACCAAGGCCACCCCAAACTCTTACTTCACAAAATGCACAGCCCCCATCTGGAGAAGTGGCTTTCCAGAGAGGGTGGTGATAAATTCTAGCTGTGCTCCAGCAGTCATGAGATTATGCAGACAGCTAGCCCACCTGATTTTTACTATAATCACCACAATCAATGAAAGATGAAACTCTGCTTTTGAAGATAGCTGCAGCTACTAAATCTAGCAACATGGGATAGTCTTAGCACAGTCTCCCACACAGAAAAGGTTTACAATGTGGTATTTAATTTTTATAACTTTACTACCTATGCTCCCTCTACTGATATTAATACAATTTGTAAAGGAAAAACTGAGAAATAAAATAATGAAATGCTGCAAAGAATAAAAGCACAGCACATCAATTGTCCTTAAGGGATTTAAGTGATTGAAAAATTTAGTAGTATGTTTCAATTAAAATTTATTGCTTATATTGCTATAAGGAGTTGAAAAAGAGTGAATTGCTTTTATGCATTCAAAACAATATTTGGCAGAGATAATGTCTAGCCATAGTAAGTGTTCAATAAACATTAAAATAGTTGAACAATTATCTCTTTGTAGTATTTTCTCTAGTCAGTACAGACTAGATGATTTTCAGCTTGCTTGCTTTCTTTCAAGCCATCTACCTGGACCAAAGTCCAGAGAACTTACAAGATAGTCCATCAAGTGGCTGCATTCCCTTTCCTCTATTATTCACATGTGCTCCCTAACTACCAAAAGTACAACCTTCATCTAGGAAACCCGATTATCTCCTCTGTCTGTGCACTTTGGTCCCTTTCAGGAGATTGGGATCATTAGGTGTCCTTGAAGTGTACCAGCCTGGTCATAAAATAAGTAATGGTGCCTCTGTGCTGGATAAAATTACCCACATCAGCACTCTCAAGCCCAATCGTGAGTGCCCATTTTTAAAAGAATATTGAATAAAAAAAAAGTAGCACTAGGGGCAGTGTCACCACTTGGATTGGATTCTGAAATGGGAAGTGGATAGTGATGAAAATTCAGTGGTGTATTCTAATCAATATTGTGGCAATGCTACTTTCTTAATTTTGGAAAAGTACAGAATAGTATGTATCACACTAACATTGTAAGAAAGTAGGCGAAGGATAAACAGAAATTCTTGATCTTTACAATGTTTCTAAAAGTCTACAGTATTCAAAACTACAAAGTTCACTGATGATTGGGTATGGTACTACACACCTCCAAGTATCCCAGTACTTGAGAAATGGAGACAGGAGGATCAGAAGTCCAAGGACAGCAGGAACTTCACAGAGAGTTGGAGGCCAGTCCATATTATGTGAGACCCTGAAGAAAGAAAGAAAGAAAAAACAAAACAAAACAAGAAAAGGAACAAATAAAATCATTTAAAAAAATTAAAATGACAAATGCTAAGGAGAAAATGTAAGATACTGGCTCACTGGGATATAGAGACAGCAGCTATACTAAGGAACGGTCCATATAGGTGAGTGACCAGTACAGAAATGCAGAAGAGTGAGTGATTATGAGGTTATAGTAAGCATATTTAGCACTTGAAAAGTGTTTTATCCATATAAACCTCTCAAGACTGACATTAATTCATAAAGTAGGGATTATCTGTGTAGCATTAATAGACAATCTTAATTACTGGAGCTCTTCTCGGGATCTCTAAATTGGGAAGATGCAAAGTCATCTTCATGACCTTAGCTTAGTTGTCAGTAATATTCTATAGCAGTAATTATGTTTCAACTAAAGCGAGACGGAGTAAGAGTAAGAAGAGGCAGAAAGCATGTATATGAATGTGAAGCAGAAGCAATAGTGGCCAGTAGAGTGGGTCACATGCATTTAAAAAGCTGGGGCTGGAGAGATGCTCAGTAATTAAGACACTAACCGCTCTTGCAGAGCAGACAGGCTCAGTTCACAGTAGTCATGTCTAGTGACTCACAATGATCCCTAAGGCCTGTTCCAGATGATTTGATGCTCCCTTCCAGTGGCACCCGCACACATGTGTTTCACACGCAAACAACAGGCATACACATCAATAAAAACAAAGACACTTTGGTTGAACCAATAGACTTTATTAGGGTTTACTACAAGAATATGGAGAAGGAGTTGCTTACCAGAGCCAAAGGGACTCAAAGACAGTAGCCATTGTGAAACTCCAAATCAGCATGAGATAGAGATTATGAATACTGGACACTCGAGCACACGGCCCACCTGTAGGCATAGCTACAAGCTACAGACCTTCCTATCTCAGTGACTCAGTTTGCAAAGCCTCATCTAAGGAGAATGGGTGATCTGAGTTTCTCCATGGGAGTTCAGCTGACCGTTTCTAAAATAAAGAGCAATTGTGGTTTTTGATTCCTGCCTTTCCATTAACTACCTGAAATAACGTTATCAATCACAGTATACTTTTAGGTCTAAATTGTCTTATCTGCACAAAAGAAGGAGATGTTAAACACATTCCAAAACTATGATTGACCATTAAGTAGTAGATAATTAGAAAGCACCCAACAGAAATGGGAAAAGATGGGCTTCTGTGGCGCCATGGTGGTTTTCTTTAGACCAGGAAGAACATGGGTATTGTGTTCATTGATCACTCAAAAAACTGAGTAATGACATTTTTACAAAGTAAGAGCAATTCATATAGTAAATTGTAGAGTAATGGAAATGCAGCACTTGTTTAAATTAGTTAATAAAATTAATGCCACAATAATTAATGAACTGAATTTAAAAATGTACTTGGCAGAGAATCACATCCAGTGAAACAGACTAAGGATAATATTCATTTTCTATCCTCTCTGTGTTAAATATGTTCACTGTTAGGGTGGCAGAGACTTACAGACAATTTTAAAAACAGGCAATGAATGAAAATGTTTCAGTGCTGAAGAGAAAGAGCCTACTAACTCAAACAAAGAAAAAAATGAAAAATATGACAGGATCGTGTGTGTGTGTGTGTGTGTGTGTGTGTGTGTGTGTGTGTGTGTGTGTGTGAAGAAGTGAAGAATATCCCAGAGAAAAAATGTGAGGTCAATATGAAATGGATGGCATTGATATAAATTCAGCCTGATTGGTGAAGACTAAGAAAAGGAACCAAATGAGTACTGTCAGCAGGAAGCTATTTTGATTAGATTTGATTTTGAAGAATGGCAATAACTATGCTATTGTACATTGACCTAATCAGGTCACATCTGGAATACTAGGTTCAATTATAAGTGTCCCATTTTGAGAAGAGTGCTGACAAACACAAGTACATGCAAAGAGGCTACTGAGATGGAAGATGAGCTGGAAATTCTCTATAGTAAATAAAAGAACATTTTTTTTTTTTAACTAATTTCTACTAGTGAAGCCAAAAGCTAGAACTTACCCTTGATGACAAATCCCAAGACCTTGACAGTTTCCCTTGAAGTCAACATTAAGGTATGTCAAGAATGCAAAAGTTTAGAACATAGGAAAATATGTGAGAAAAGGACACGGTGCAGAGGAATGGAGGAGAGTAGACTAGCATATCCATCATAGTCTGATGGGTTAATGCTCTCCTGCTGTGAAAACGAGGATAGAGCTGGCTGAGCTACTGAAGGGACTTTATAAGTTGACAGAGAGCTGGTCCAGGAATCTAAAGCTATTCTAAGTTCTAAGGCAGCAAACTGAGGAAGATACCTCTCACCTTTCCTTCACACAGCACAGATATCTTATTTGTTTGCTTATTTGCTGTATTTTGGGATCATAGATATAAACATAGTATCTGGGATGTATTCTTGGCATCTCTTTGGCTTTTATAGGTAGGAGTAATGTGTGTGTGTGTGTGTGTGTGTGTGTGTGTGTGTGTGTGTGTGTGTGTGTGTGTGTGTGTGGTGTAGTAATCCAAACAGAAACACATTGTTATACTGATTAAAATTTTAAAAATCCCTTTCAACAACTCTACATAGACCCAAAGGCAACTTGAGGATGAAAATGGAAGCCCTACCACTTCACAGATAGAAATAATCAAGCTAATGGACACTGGGCTATCCTTGGAATTGGTTCCTCCTAGAAAGGCTAGATTATAAGAAGGTAATTAATTTTTGTTATGAGTACTGACACACTGAAGGAGTGGACCATAAAAATGGGTAAAGTTAGAAGGGAGACAGCTATCAGCCGAACACAAAACAGAAACAAGCTAGAACTTAAACCCGCATATATCTAAAGTTGAAAGACGGCATTAAACTAGGAAATTATCATCTCTGCAGGTATTGGAAGAAAGAGCTGTCAGGCTAGGGGTCCAGAATTCTATCAGCTAAATCTTCGTTCTTTGAGTGAGGCATGATTTCGCTCTAGTCTGCAAAGTATGATCCTAAGCCCGTCATCTCATATCTCTGACGTTTTATACATAATTATGCCTTCACATATTTTATGAAGTTCCACTGCACTAGGTTTCCATATCATACCTCAAAGGTCCCTCAATTCCGGCTATCTCTCCCAGCATTCCTTCCTTCAGCATTATCTCCCCTCCCCCTACCTACCAGGTCTTCCAGTTCCTGTTTCCCTCATCCCCACCCCCACCAAGTCCCCAGTCCACCCATAAAATCTATTTGATCTCCCCCTCCCAGGGAGACCGAAAGGTCCCACTTAGTTCCTTCCTCTTCACCTAACGTCTTTGATTCTATGAATTGTAGGTTGGTTATTATTTATTTAATGGCTAATATCAAATCCTTCATAGGTATCAATTAGTTAAAATTTATGGTGAGGAAAGCTCCTCACACACCTGTAAACACCATACACCTATCATTGTTCCCAACTTGAAACCAAGTAAGGAAAATTTTATCTCCTGATGTGAACCAGTCACTTCCAAATCTCCTTGCCTATAAAGCTGGTAAAGCACAAACAATATCAGAATTACTAAGTTTGTAGGGCTGTTCCTTATAACAAATTGTAAATGCCTTGATAATAAATGTAGACAGCTTCTGGGATATACATTAAAAAGATGAAATTATTTACAGGCTAGAGAGATGGCTTGGTGGTTAAAAGCTTTTACTATGTAAGTCCTGTTTTAGATCCCAACCTCAAGTCAGACCAATGACTCCTGGCAATGAACACTTGCAAGCAAAGATGAATGGACTAAAGGGTAAGCTGTATCACTCACCCAGCCACTCTGCAGCATCCACTATAAGATTCTTCTTCTCCCCCCCCGTCCCCCGTTTTCATTTTTGTTTTTATTTCTGTTTTTGTTTTGTTTTGCATAATTTTTTAATTTGGTTTTGATTTGAGGGGAGGTTGCAAGGGCAGAGGGCAGAATTGAGGAGACAGGGAGATAACTGGGATAGGAATGCATAATGTGAAACCCACGAAGAGTCAATAAAAGGAAAGAAAAAAGAAAAAAGAAGCACTACACAAAAGCTTACATATGCCTCTAGATCCAGTCCTATCAGGGGAGAGAAAAGAACCACTGGGTTTTTCTGTCTGTCAGTCTAGTTAGAGGTTCAATGAGAGACCCTATTTCAAGGGAAGAAGTCAGAGAATAATGTAGCAGGACACTTAGTGTCCTCCTTTGGCCTCTGTGTGTGCAGGCACACATCCCTGCACACATACACGGTTACATAATCCATGTTCATACATATGTGTACTCACAAAATAAATTAAGTTAAAATTTTACTGTTACTCAGTACCTGTAAGCTGGATCTCAAACAATTTTAGCTTTATGCCATGGGTTTTATGCCACCCAAACTGAAGTACAATTTGTTTACAAGGTGGAAGATATTTAATAGTTCCAAATTCCAATGTGTGTGTGTGTGATTTTTCAGTTTCAGTCAACCAGGATTAAAAAATAAAGAACTGTAATGGGACAAAAATGGCCTAGAAAGGCTCAAACTAAATATTAATGTGGAAAAGTAATTGGAACTTATTACCTCTCCATGTGGCAGAA
Source organism: Peromyscus californicus insignis (assembly GCF_007827085.1). Lineage (NCBI taxonomy): Eukaryota > Metazoa > Chordata > Mammalia > Rodentia > Cricetidae > Peromyscus > Peromyscus californicus. Next base: position 16,842,346 of record NW_026294503.1, read on the forward strand.
GGAAAAAAATAACTTTGAAATTTTAACAAGTAATCCATTGTATCTCTATAGACATAGCAAAGTACCACTGAATTATCTCTTGATGAACACACACACACACACACACACACACACACACACACACACACACTCACACACACACACACTCACACACACACACACACACACTCTTCTGGGCAGCAGTAAATCCCACTGGTTGCACATTTTCCTCATTACAAAGTCAGCAAATCCTTGATGAATATAACTTCAAGATTAACCAAGCATTTAGTGTCACGCCTGTAGAGCAACAAAAACTTAACACAAGTATGTCTCTACATGAACTAACCTCCCTTCCTGATACTCAGATTTTCATTCTCAATAGTTATGTAAACCAATAAGTAGATGGGAGTATGCACAAAAAGATGGATGGTGAATGCTAGCAAATTATCACTGTAACATCAGTCAGTGATGTGCTAGAGTTTGCTAAATCTGAGATAAGTGCTCCAAGAAGGCAGTCCCACTCATGACTGAGCATTTGAGAAGCTACCCCACGGTATCAGAATCCTTGTTTCTAATCCAGAGATTAGATATCATGGAACCACTGAAAACTAAAAAATATGCTTTTTTCAGTGTCAATTCATACGTGTAATTTATTAAACCATATTTTTCCTTCTGCAACAAGAAAAAATTCACATATCTATGGTACAAATATAGCCTGCTGGAAATCACTGCTATCCAAACATTTTTCATTGTCTGCCACATCACTAAAATAATCTTTTTGTGTGTGTGTGCCCTGTCCTGGATCCTGCTCTGTAGACCAAGCTGGCCTCGAACTCACAGAGATCCACCTGACTCTGCCTCCCAAGTGCTGGGATTAATGGCCTGTGCCACCACCTTCCGGCAACAATCTTAAGTCACACTTTATGTATGTGTTGGTTGGTTGCTTTGTATTCTATAGACAAACCACCATATAATTGAGTGATTTGGGCAACATATTACATAATATATGAAATAGTATATCAAAAGAAAATAAACCAAAATAAATATAAAATATTTGTGAGTACTTTTATTTTAGTGTATTAGTGATACACTAGTCATATCTTTTTTTTCTTTTTTCTTTTTCAACTTGGTCCTTCTAAAATTTGCTTATTTTATTTTGATCTTTGTTTTCTATATTTTTATTTTGCAGTACAATTCAGTTATACATATCAGCCACAGATTTCCTTGTTCTCCCCCCCTCCGTCCCCCCCTCACCTTCCCCCCACCCCACCCCCCATTCCCACCTCCTCCAGGACAAAGCCTCCCCCAGGACTGAGATCAACCTGGTAGACTCAGTCCAGGCAGGTCCAGTCCCCTCCTCCCAGGCCGAGCCAAGCGACCCTGAATAGGCCCATCTTAATTAACTCTAGAATAAGATTCACAATAAAAGAGATCTTCAAATAAATGAAATAATTTGACTCGATATTTAACTGTAGGGTCTATCATAGTTTTAAAATTTTTTTCTGAGGGTGTGTGTATCCCAATATAAAAAGCACATTTATGGCATTTTAATTTCCACCTACAGATACTCAAAAGTGTTTTGTTTAATTACCCCTATAAAATTCTATCTTCTAAAATATTAGTAAAAAATCTTCCAAATTAATATATGTGGCACATTTTTTTTTGTATTTTTATTATCCTGTCTTAAAATACACTGAAACAACTGTAAAGGGATGTCAAATGATTTTGAAATTCTATTTCTAAGCTTTTACTTAAGCATATAAGTTGGAACTACGGTAGTACCTTGTGAAAACACACTTGAATATTGTTTAGCATGAGGCATGTACTACTCCAGACATGCTTTCTTTTGGTCTCAAAATACTGTGTCCATAAAATTTCTCTCTTTAGAAGATTTTTATCCATCTCCAGGAAGCAATCTCAACTATGGGTAGATTCTTATAACTTCTCATATGATAAAATATCAAAAGTCCTTGGCCCTTACAATAAACATAATATATGAATCTAATCATCTCCCAAAGAACAATTCATAGATGTCCTTTAGTGTGACTATTTTCATAACTTTTCAATCTATTTATTCGAATACTGACCATCAAAATAAGTACTGGTTTTTGCTTAGAATTCCACTTCCACTGAGCATTATCAACAGTTGATTTGCTCTATAACTCTGTGTATGTGTGTGTGTGTGTGTGTGTGTGTGTGTGTGTGTGTGTGTGTGTGTGTGTGTATGTGTGTGTGTGTGTGTTGAGCACATTTTACTATATCACAAGGTAGCTACATCTCACCATTAATCATTCTCCTCTTCTTCAGTTAGAGAGACTACAAATTTTAGCTTATTCAAGTATGGGTATCTTGTTGATATTTTTGTTTGTTTGTTTGTTTTCTTTTGTAGTAGGCTATGTCATGAAAAAAAGTTCTTGAAAGTTGGAGGCCTGCTTAAATGCTAAAAGAGATTTCTTCACTGAGCTGTCACTTTCCTCATATCTCCTATCTTTTGTGACTGAAAGATGACATGACACTAAAAAAATCTTTCTCTGTGCAGGCAAGGGAAACATCACAAACATGCCAGAGTAAGATGTAACCCATCCCAAGATCCCATCCTGTTAAGCTGACATCTAATATGGGTTGCAGAGTGTATCTTACTCTTAAGAAACAGAAAAACAGGATTAAGGTTCTAAACTAGTCTTTCTATTCCACAACACACTAGCTTCAGCAAACGTACTCAATCGAACACAGCTCAAGAAGGATCACTTTGACTGGGTGTGGTTGCACACAGCTGCAAAGCTAGAACTTAGAAAGCTGAGTTGGAAAAATTCCAAATAGGAGGTTAGACTGGCACTTAGAGTAAGACTTCTCTGTCTCAGGAACATAAAGGTGCTTATTTTTTTAAATATAAGAAATAAGAGATTTACTTTTGAGCAATCTAGATATAAGCAGTTGGTTTGAAAAGATAAAGTCAAAACTTACGTGAAGGGTATGTTGGATGTAGTGTGTGTGTGTGTGTGTGTGTGTGTCTCTGTGTGTCTGTGTTTGTGTGTGAGTTTCCCTCTTTATTTTCTTTATATTCTATTTTTATTTTATTTTCCTTTTTAGTTTTTTTAAAACTAAAGTCCCAGAAATTTTATTTGTTCAAGCAAGTCTTTATATGTTTTAATACATATAGTTTTAATAAATACATAGAATTTTAATAAAACTACTATACTATAAATAGATCAAACAATGAAAGTCCTTTTATTTGATGAACAATCCATTTAATATTTATATTTATAGAGTTTCTCCAGAGAAGAAAAATCACTGGAGTATACAGAGACA